>NC_051185.1:63897317-63993268 GCF_013339695.2 Rhipicephalus sanguineus | reverse complement strand
ACACACCGCTTGTCGTGCGTTTTGGTCAGCGTGGGACTGCGCCGTTGAAGACGCTCCCATCAACCCAGGTGGGGCCTTCACCCGAGGCAGCCATCATTCAACACTTCTTCCAAGTTATACTGGCAGTGGAAACGGAGGTCATCGGCCCTTTCCCCTTTGGACTGAAACTCCTCGCCGACCTTTCTCACCTACGAGTCTTCGGGGCGTGGCGAGTGTATTGTGTGACTCTTTGCCTCCTTTCGGGAGGCCGGACGCCAGGACGACAGGTCACCGGATGGCGGGGGGGGACGTTGACACCGGTTTGCCAGTGCTTATGCAGTGACAGTCTCGGGGCTATAAAAGCCGAAGACTTTGCTGTTATTTCTCTTCTTTTCACCTCCTGACTTCATCATGTAAATAAACACGTTCCTTCTTGAAAAACGCGTCTCTTCCCTGAGAGCCAGCTACCGTAACGAGACCCGCCGAACCCCACTCCTTACAGTACTTTTTAAATGCAATTATCATGCGGCCATTTTGAAATATAGTGGCAATTGCTGATCCGCATTCAATAGCCGAGGGGCCATTTGCGTTAGCTTATGCGTACCATAGTTTCTGCATATTCTTCCACTACGTCGGGAGAGTGAGCACCAAGCTTTTGGAAAATGCGAAATGACGAGTTTTCGAGCCCAGTCCCCACGCTCCGAAACGAGCGTTAAGCTTGGCTATACAGCGAGTCTTATAGGAAGTGAATATATTTGAACAGAATGAACGCGAGTTGTGCGTGCGGTGCGAAAGAAATGTAAAAAGGAACATTCCCTATGACAGCTTCATTGACTTTCGAGGTTTCGAATGAAAAAGCCTTCTGCAGGGCTGCATAAGAATCCAACGCGGGGAATTGTAGAATCAGAAAAATGCTCCTTTTTGGACATTTCAGACCATACATGCATTTTTCTGGAGTGTTTAAGCGGAATGTCCAAATGCTGACAAGTAGCACACAAGCTGATGCCTCCCCTAAACAGTGTCCGGCGGCAGGGCGCAAGCTTCAAGAAAATTTACGCTAACGCAACAATTCTACAACTCCCAAAGGAGACATTCCGACCCTCAGCCTCACTAGGTTCCAACCCCCACTGAGTGGAATGATGACGAGATTTGTAATACTTTGGTGAATTCCTGCAGGAGTGAAGCGTTTTCGGAAATTAGATATATGAGGCGAGATGTCGTACTCGCGAAAAGTACAGCATTGTCATCAACCAGACCATGTCTACTGTAGACCAAAGGGGCCGAACCAAAGCTAGTTGAATGGTTAAAGATGGAAAGAGCACCGAGTTCAACAAAAGCGGGCTTTTCTTGCTCTCGGTGGCATTTGTCACCACAAATGGACTCGAATGTCCCTAGTATTGGCGGTTCCTGACTATACGATCACAGTGTCGATTTATGACAGCGAGCAGGCAAATGACAAAATATTCCTGGATGACCGAGTGCTTTTCTTCTACTTCTATGGCACCTGCGATGGCGTCGGTCTCCAACAAAAGAAATCCACAGCATATCCACCTGATGAATGATGATGAGTGGGGCGAAGCTCCGGAGGATAATCATCGGTAAACCGTGAATACTCCGAGTAATTCGCCCAGTATATGATCAAGTAACACGTGAGAAAGACCGTGTATATATTAAACATCAAACTTTGATTGTACTGTTGGTTTACGTGGTCCCTTCATTACACGGTCCCTCTAGCGTACGTCGCCGCACTAAATCGAACTATTGCCGTCCACCAATGACACGCGCCATATGTGAATCTTCCGTGTATTCTGCCCAGTACATCATCAACGACCTGATATCGGGCACGTTTACACTAAAGGGCTGATGAGAGTCATGGCAACTGCAGCTCACTTTAATTTTACCTGTACGCGGTGAATTTTTATTGCTTTAACGCACAGGAGGAATCTCACATAGGCACTACCTTGGAGGTCAAATACAGTGCCGATATATACTGGTTGGTCAGTAAATGGTTGTGCAGAGCGAGCAGTCGGTTTTTTTAATCAAGAAACTCGCCAGCAGACGCTGCCTGCGTCGGCCTCGCGAGGCGAGAGAGCATCTGCAACGCAGCGAGCGCGGAGCATCGGCGTCGCGAGGCGAGAGAGAGGGGGGGGGGGGACTAGAGCACGCATCTGCAACGCAGCGAGCGCCTCCATCTAGCGATCTTTCTGAGAACTAGAGGCGCCTACGACAGCGCCATCTAGTGAACACTCCAAGAACTAGAGTAGCTACCTACTACTACTACATACTACAGAGGAGGGACAGACCCCCCACCCTAAGGACCTCGCCCCTAAAATGAGATAGCAGCACACTAATGCGTTGAATTCCGAGCCTACGCCGAACATCTCATATGGATGCCTAACTTCTCGTTAGAAAATGCGTTTGCTCGACTTGTTTGACCACGCCAGTTAGCGAATTATTTAAACTTCTTTGATATGTCTGTTAACGCTATTGAGAAGCGAAAGATGCAGCGGAAAGAGCAGCATTATAGCTCCTAAAACAGGCTTGCATTTAACAGCTGCGGTTTACTTTACCACAGAACAAAAATGACAAGCAAGTTGAACCTCCGCTGATCGGCTAGCGACAGATTTCGGCGCTGATACACAAGTAAGACAAATAACTGTCCCATCTCACCTCACCTTGCTTCGCGTTCTCTTGCCTGAGGTTGTATGACGATAGTGAAGGACTTGGTGCTGCAGGAATAGCGCGAGTAGTGGCGGTCCCTGGCAAGTGAGTCGGGATGCAACCCGTTTCACAGCAGTTTATCCGACGTCGGAGTGACGTTGAATATATATGGTACTTCTTGAGAAGGAAAGGCGGAAGTTTGCCGACGTGTGGTAGGAAGGGAAATGTGGATGAGGCGGTCGGAGCGGTGAATAGAAGAATTGCAGCTGGAGGGCCGAAATCGTCCCTCCTCTCCACCAAGTGAGTCGTCATATCACCACCCACGGCGGGCTCTCAAAAGTATCGCGGGTGCGCGCGAACCTACGCAAATAACGCGTTTTCGCAAAAGTCTTTCGACGTACTCCTGATGGCTTAGCATCCATGATGAGTCACGAGGATTGAAATTACCGTATTTGCTCGAATCTAGGCCGGCCCCGATTCTAAGCCGACCCCCGAAGTACGCAAGTTCAGAAAGAAAAAAGATGGTTGATCCCTCTGTCATAGGAATCGGAATAACACGAAAGTAAAGCGGGCCCTTACAGAAGTAAATGAATGTTTACTGTACATTGATATAAGAGAGTTTGTACAATGTATATTGATGTCAGGCAGCTATACACCGTTTAACGTGTATGCACCCACTTTCATGATTGGTGGTACACCTCCATCCCGCGACTAACGTCAATGTTAATGATTAAACAACTCCTTGTGGTAGCTGCAACTCGTTAACGGTGAAAGCGTAATCAGAGATCGAGGTGTGAAAGCCAGAAGAGCGTCGCATAGTGGACGCAGAACTTGGCCGCCAGTCCCGCGGCATGTTAAAATGTGATTCAACACCACGGCCGGACTAGAGGGAAACGCCAAGCGCGTCGTGCCGCCCCGGTAGCCTGGCCGCGATATTCTCGGGCGAGCGCGTGAGCGGGGGAACACTGTGTTACAGCCAGGGGTGGCAGGCTCGCGTGCGCAGAGTTATATTTGCTTTGGATTAGCGTGATGCTATGTTACCTCCCCTATTCCCCCTCCCCATGTGTAGGGTAGCAAACTGGACGCATTGTCTAGTTAACCTCCCTGCCTTTCCTACATTCCTTCTCTCTCTCTCTCTCTCTCTATGAGCGAGGCCGACGCTTTTACGACGCTTGGGGTAAGATCGCCACCTCAGGGTATGCCAAGGCATTGACAAAATTGAACTTCAATTGAAAGCGCGCCGAATGGGACGGATGTGTAACGCGTTGCAGGTGCTAATCGCGGAGGCCACAGTAAAGACGAATTACTTTACTTTACCGCTCCCAGAGGGAAACACCGCCCCGCCAACCGAGAAAGTGGTAGCTATAAAAGGCGCATTTGTAAAGCTTCTAGAGTCTGTGCCCGTGGCGCAGTGGATAGCGTGCACGGCATCTCTTGTTGCGGAACCTAGCGGTTGCGGGTTCGATGCCCGTTGACGGAACTTCTTAGCCATCTGATCGTGTAAAGTATTTTCGACGTCATTTCTGTCACGGAAATACGTCACTAAAGTCTTGGTGGACGCCAGCATAAAATACTTTCGTGTTAAAAAAAGAACCTATTTATTGTACTCGAATCTAAGCCGACCCCCCCCCCACTTCGCACATCGTTTTCGATAATAAACACCGACTTAGATTCGAGTAAATACGGTACATCATGCAGCAAATCACATGCCAGGGCAAGCAGCATCCAAACATCGGCTATATAGTGAGTCGACGATAGACTGACTAACGGATCGCCCTAGGCGGCGAACAGAGATCTCTGTTCTCTGCGCCGTTCGTCTGCGCCCGTTGTGGCGGCGCACGCGGTCAGCCGAAGCCGAAGAAACAACGTCTCTGAGAGGCGTAGCCATTTCTTTTTTCTTTTTTTCTCGATCTTTTATTTTTTGGTGACGTCATACGGCGTCATAACGAGCAGGCCGTCTGCTGCAAACTAACGGAGCGCGAAAGTGTCCGCACGCGTTCTATCGAGCGAAAAACCGGCTTCGCACGGCACGATGCGGCGGTTGCGGCTGCCGCAACAACTGATTTTGAGAAAATGGCGCTCGCGACAGGTGCTTCTCTTGCTGCGTTTCTCGAAGCAGATGCAGAGGAATTTGAGGTGCAGGATGTGTTTGAAGACATGAGCGAGCGCGGCGTCGCTTCGGGTTCTTGAAACGAACGGTGCGAAAAAAAACGAACAGGCCTGCCTTTGGGCTGGGATCTTATGCGCAGTGACTTCTTAGTTCAAAAGCGCTACGAGCTACAGCCACATGTCGTCCCGGTCCTCACTCGTCAACGACGAACCCAGCGGGCACGACGGCGTTGAGATCTGTGGGTGCTCTTTCATAAAAGCAAGCAGAAGGTCCCTTTGACGATGCGACAGCCGGAGCTGAAGGCAGACGTTGCGGTGGGACGACATTTTCAAGAACTGCGCCAGCCGCTACTTTTCTCTCTTGTTTTATTGCGTGCGCGACACCACATAGCGATCACATTAGAAAAACTACCACTAATAAATATCAGTACTCAGCCTATTGCTTTTTCAGAAACTGTTTGAGCTTGAGAAATAAAAAACAATATATTTTCGTATAACAACTGTATTTATTAGAAGGCGAGAAACACTTCGTTTTGATGTATAAGGTCCCCTTGCCGAGGACAAACGATGCGCGTCTACTTCCGGAAAGCTCGCCGCTTTACGATTAGCTGTCCTGTTCCTCCGGCGGGAGAGAGCTGCGGACCACCCACTTTTGTGACGTAACACCGCCAGAACGAACGCGGAACGAACAGAGATCTCCGATCGCCCGCTAAGTGAGGCACCTTGGAAAAGGTGACTGAAAAGATACAGTAAACTTGAAACATTCTGTGGCGTGCCTAAACAACGCCAAGTATGTGATGTATTTTAGAACTAGATAATAAAAAGTCATTTTGCATTTTACAACGACGTTTATTAAAGATCAGTATCGTGCTTGAGATTAGTCTTGCTTTGGGAGGACAGCCGAGCGTAAACGTAGGCCCTTCTGTAACGCAGGCCAGGTTGAGCAGGCCATGCTGCATATAAGCGTCTGCATTTAATTTTGGCCATTTCCTAAAGTGAAAATAATCTTCATTAGGCAAGATAGATCAACAATGCTTTAAAGACCAATAGTCCACGGAATTTTGGTAACAAGTGCTTAGGAAAGTAAAAAAATGGGGTAGTGTATGGTGTTAACATTGCTTTAGCGTCTATTGAAATGATGAAGGAAAGTTCAGTTGGTTATCTGTGGCCAATAGTCGACAAAATGTTGGTTACCGGTGTATGGGATGTTTAAAAACGGCGTCAGAACTTTAAAATTACCGTTGGCAGGTTCTATCGACATTTCCCATTGAAATGTCTATTGCCGTCTGGTATAAAATTTTTCCAAGGGTGCACTCGTCAGTTCCTCTGCCGTGTCTATGCAATATTGAATGCACGGACAATACTTAAGCATAATTATACACAAGGATTTTCATGGCTGCTGCATCTTCTCATTAAGCAAGCTACGCTATCTCGATGGTGTTGCCTGTAAGCAACAGCCTTCATAGGAATCTATAATGGCTTAACCGGTGTTTCTTCTGTGCATTTTAACACGAAAGTGTTTTATGCCGGGGTCCACCAAGACTTCAGTGATGTATTTCCGTCACGGAAATGACGTCGAAAAATATACACAATCAGATGCCAAAGAAAAAAAAGGTACCGTCAACGGACATCGAACCCACGACCGCTCGGTCCGCAACAGCAGATGCCGGGCACGCCATCCACTGCGCCACGGTCACAGACTCTGGAGGCTTTACGAACGCACCTTTTATATCTACCACTCCCCCGGTCGGCTAGGTGGTGCTGACCTCTGGAGTGCTAAGGTAAAGTAATTCGTCATTGCTGTGGCCTCCGCGACTAGCAGCTGCAACGCGTCAGGCGTCCGCCCCATTCGGCGCGTTTTCAATAGAAGTTCAATTTTCTCAATGCCTTACACACCGCGAGGTGGCTACCTTTGCCCAAGCGTCGTAAAAGCGTCGGCCTCGCTCAGGATCACGCTAATACAAAGCAAAAATAGCTCTGCGACGCGCGCCTGCCTCACCTGTCTGTAACACTGAGTTCCATGCTCACGCGCTCGCCCCGAGAAAAATTGCGGCCGGGCTACCGGGGCGGCATGACACGCTTTGCGTTTCCTTCTAGTCCGGCCGTGGTGTTCAGTCACATTTTAACATGCCGCAGGATGGCGACGAATGTCTGCGTCCAATATGCGACGCTCTTCTGGCTATCACACCTAGTTCTCTGATTACGCTTTCACCGCTAACTACTACAGCTACCACAAGGGTTTGTTTAATCATTTAGCTGGGACGTTAGTCGTCGGGATAGAGATGTACCACCAATCACCAAAGTGGGTGCATACACGTTAAATGGCGCCATAGCTGCCAAACATCAATAGAGATTGTGCAAACTTTCTTATATCAATGTACAGTAAGCATTCAGTTACTTCTGTAAGGGCACGCTTTACTTTCGTGTTATTCCGATTCCTATGACGGAGGGATCAACCGTGTTTTTTCTACAGTCATTACATTAGAGAACTATTCAACCCAAACGTGATTGTTCCATTTGTTGTGGATGTCTATCGGTCTGATTGCGTTCCGCTATACGAAAAGATAAGTGGATCAGGACTTGAATTGCCCTCTGTGCGGCTGCTGCGTGCGCACCAGAACAGTCCCTGAACATTCTATTCAACAATATTTGCCTTTTCGAACTTCCGTATTTTAATTAAAGTAAGCTGCTTGCAAATGCAACTGTTCAAAACGGGGTAGAATCTGCAAACATATATCTGTTTCTAGCTATCATGCCATCGCACGTATCGGTCACATTGGTTCTATCGTCTGTCTCACCCGATGCTTTGACGTAGTTTATTGAACGTATACATGAATCATCGTCTACAAACTCGTGAACGTTTGGGAACAATTACGACACAGAAAACATGGGAGTGGCATACTGGGGTCAACGTAAGGAAAAAGTGCAACATGCACTAACATTCCCTTGCCAATATTCTTTTGGCATTCTCTTGCCAATAACGCATACAGCAATAGCAATTAGCACACGACGTGCGCAGCGTAGCACTCACAGCCACTTACCTTCGGCTAGAAAACAAGCATCAGGCGATTTACCGAGCCTGAGTTGGCCGTGTGCGTGTGACCGTCAGTCTAGAGGCAACATAATTTTATCAGTTTCCGATGTGCACGAACATCAGGTCGAATTTGCATGCCACAGCGCCCTTTTTATCGGTGATGTGCGCGAGCATTTCAAGACGTTGTACTCCAAGACTCAGCACATATATCACTAACAAAGGATTGGTACCTGTAATGCTATCGTTTGCTCCTCACTTAGCTTGCCGTTTAGCGCGCATCATAGTGACGGAAGCCTAAGTCAACGACCGCTACAAGAAACACACAAAAGGCGCACGCAAAAATCGACCGCATCCGCCCAAACACAACATGCCTCGCCGAACACAAACTTTCCAGCGCGCCGCCATGTCAGGAAAAATAATGAAAAGGTGACAGTGGCGACGCCACAGCCTCAGCAAGGTATATGGCGACAGCACTTAAAGAAATTCACTTCCGCCAGCGTCTCAGGTGACGTCATTACTGCAATCGGCACAGTGTCTATGCCGAACGCGGCCTCAGGCACGCAGTAGACATTTGTTGTGATTCTGAAGGCATACATTTGTGGAGCAAGGAACGCTCGCAGCATGTTCGCAGCCTACCCCCTTTGGTGGGGTGGTGGCTGGAACCAGGTTCTCGGCCCAAGTGACACAATGATTATGAATATGTAGACGAGTACATTGTGAAGCTGTTCAGGAGAGGTGTGGTTGCAGCATGCATTTTACGACGTTGTTCTCAAAATTTGCATTCGTAGCCTACATGATGCTTACTCTCTTGAGGCTTACCACAAATGTAGGCAGCTGCGATTTTAGATGCGAAGTATCTTAAGGCCGAGCTCAATCCGGTGGTGGTGGTGTGCGGCGTGACCACCCTTACTGCGCATGCGCATACCCTCTCCACACACCTCCTCTCCACTCACACTCTCCCCATCCCCTCTCCACTTTCCCTCTCCCCTTCCCCTCTCCACTTTCTTTCTCCACTTCCCCACTTTCCACTTTCTCTCTCCCCTCCCCCTTTCCCACACCCCTCTCCCCTCCCCTTTTCCACTCTTCCTCTGAAACGCGGGCTAGACCTAGACATGCCGAAATTCTCTCCTGCGCAACGCCGCGATGAGCTCGAGCGCATGCGCGTCCCCTCCCCTTCTCTCTCCTCTCCTACGCTGCCCCCCTCTCGCCCGCCTGTCGACCTCGTTCCCCGCTCGCCCTGTGAGAATTAACGGCCAGGCTAGATGGAAGATGCAACGCGCGTAGCGTCCCTGTTCGCGTTCCACGACGCGAGGTCGGTAGCATGCCCAACGAACGCCAACGGAACGAGATCGTGCAAGTGCTCCGGCTTCGCATCGCCTCATGGTTCCCTTTAGCAGGAGATGGTGTAATTTTTTACGCGATTGTTGCGGTGGATTACGTCGTCTCGTTGGGTACATACCACGAAGCCCAAAAGTGAACTGCTCTACATTCAGACAACTTTCGTCTTGCTTGAGTTTATATCTGCTGATACAAAATACTAGCGTATTTTCATAACTACGATTACTAAATATTCTACTAAAAAGATTAATTCCTAGGGTAGGTGCCAGTACTGCAGCTATACCTACTTATGTTTTATTTTTATATGTGAACGTTTGAATTAAGCTTCCCCCCAGCATACCAGAAGAGCAACAATGATCATTAATTCTGTTTCTTTTGTCGTGCTTGAGTCAACACTCTTAGCTGTAACACTCGTGTTAAAATTTACTAATAATTTAGCAATACACTGTTAAGCGTTTTTCCCTCATCAATACAATGAATGGGCTGCGAAGGATCGTAGCATTCGAATGGAAAACGTCAACATGCTATGGCACACAACACAGGAATTTTGATTTCTTTCCTGTCAGTTAACAAGATTAATTAAAAACCTGGTAACCAAGAGTGCATTACGATGCTTACAAGACAAATTCTATCGCGTCTGTTGAAAACTTTGCACTGCTTGAATATGCATTACCAACTGACCCTAAATCCTATTCATTTGAACTACAATCACCTTTCACATTACACTAATCGTAATACCCGCAGCTTCTACAGCATAGTACAGCATAATACACCCTGATTTTCTTTAGCCAACATTTCCTCACTGCTTACCAGCATTCTCGCGATAGTGGGCGCGGTCTCCGAACATTATACACTATTTGCTGCTGCCTCTCAACATCGCCCAAGAACGCCCACCATTCTTTTCACTTTACCCACTCACCGTACACCATAACCCCACCATTTTCCAATGCCTCCCACTATCTTTCAGCATTATTTCAGCACTATATTCAGCATCTTTTCCAGCATCAACCATGGTAGTTTTCGCAGGGTCGTTTTGATAAAACTGGTGTCTATGCTCTCGCGTGACGCCCACGTTACGTCGGACTATACAAGGTAGCCTGTAGGCATCAGTGCTGTCGATAGGTTTGGTAGGCCCACATACGCACACAACTAATCAAAGTGCAGAGAGACATCGATTGGCTGGCAACGCTTGGCTCAACGCAAAAAAAAAAAGTAAATAATGCTGCATAAGCTGCTACTCGCTTACTGCTTCGCATGGCATCGACTTCGAAAATGCGTGGGATCTACTGCAGCTTTTTTCTCTATTCATCGTTTCCAAGCAAGCCCAGCCGTTCGCGACACAGTTTTTGAAGGTGATTGCTGTAATGTGGCCTATTAAGTGGAGGACAAAAAGTGAATAAGTGAGCGAACAAGAGTCAAGCAGCAACACAAATTACCCATAACAATAACCCATAACAATAAATAGCGAAACATGATTGAGCATACCATCGAAATCGTATGGCTGAGACGTAACGAAGATAAGCACAGATGGAACCAATAGTAGTTCTTATATATAATTCGTATGCAGCAATTTAATTTTAAACAAATTAATATTGCAGAAAATGATCATATTATTAATGTAAATCCTGTTGCGTTTTGATTACGGTAACCGGGGTTCGATTAGCGACACGACGTAAGGGTGGACTTTGTAATGCTCGACCGCCAGTTGTCATAAAAATGCAACTTAATATAGCCAAATGGACCTTTTACATTGGCTATGGATACCGAAGCAATGTTGTCGGGAGAAATCTCGTAAGACGATGCCGTGTAACGATCGCCAGCTGCAAGAAAGGGGAAGAGAGGAGGCATTGCACGGGCTGAGCGAGGAAGTATGCAGGAAGCCGTTGCAACGACTTACGCAACAGGCCTGCAATACCACAACTAGCCATGTGTTACGACATCATTGAGGCATTTCTATTCTTTTTCCCAACAACGTCCATTCTTATTGATATTCATGATGCTGTTAGTCGTGGCATAGAAGGTAAGTTATGCGCTGATCATTGTGTTTATTTTTTTTTCATTCATATAATCATTTACTACAAATAATATCGATTACAATACCCCCACAGCAACCTAACAAATGGAGGAATTGTGCAAAGAAAGAAGAATGGCACTAAACACGACTAAATGCATCTGCCTTCAATTTCTTGGAAAAAAAATACAGTCTTCATATACTTCCCTGCTGAGGTTCATACCCGTTGAATTCAATTTTTCGCAAATATTTCGGTGTGACAACGACCGCTAACCTGTGTCGAAATCTTCATTTTGGTCACATTTGCTCATGTGCTTTCTGCAAGTTCTTTCTCTGACACAAGCTTTATACTGCTCCTAGTTATGCTTAAAGCTCCTTTGATATGCTACCTTTGTGGGGCCATCGCGGATGTACGCGTACATTGTCTGCGATGTACAACACTACTTTGATAGAACTAATGAAATAGAACGGTTACAAATACGAAGACAGAAATTTAGGCTTACATTTTTTCACGACTTTACAATCAGAAGTAAAGTCTGAATTCTGCACCCTAATTATCACCTTTAACTAGAAGGCATTTCCGGGACCACCAAAAGAATTCTTTAACGCCATATTTTTCACGTACCGAGCTCTTCAAGTATTCATTTTCTCGAAGGACAATAAATGAATGGAATTGTCTTTGTGAGGATGGTTATGGCTCTGAGCAATAACATTACCGTACTTATGAAGAGCTGATGCTTGTTTCTGTGTTCGTTCTTCATTCAAATATAATTAATGTAGAGATAATGCTGCGGTTCATTGATTTTTATTTTCATTACCGTTCTGTTTTCGCTCTGTTGCCAAGCGTGCATGGACCTTGAGTCGGTGGCGTAGAGTAAATAAATAATAAAATTAGTGAACAACCGCAGCCGACCGATCTCACAGCGTGTTGCGCATACATAGTGATGTCACCGAATGCTGCGTCTGAGGCGCCGTAGAATTGCAGGCCGATTGCAAAAGAAGTTGCAACGGTTCCTTTCAACATTTTCGCGCCTTTGCCCCCCCCCCCCCCCGCCGTTTTTGTTTCTTCCTTTGCAGTTGCCTATCGCTTCCCTTCGCTGTCTTAACCAACTGCGCACAACAATAACCCTTAGGATCTGATCGACACACCCACCTAAAGAGATACAAAAAGAGTCATTGTCAGTTTACCTGAAATGGTAAAACCATGCTCTTGCTATTCTCCTCTAAGAATGGAGCTTCCACAGCAGTTAGCTGCCAGCACTTATTAGCCGATAATAAACGAAGGATTGCTTGGCCGAGACCTTGTGTTCTCAGTAAAATATTAGTATTAATGAATTTCAGTTGTTTGGCCACAATTTACTGAGGGACCTCATGAAAATAAATGCGGAATTTTAGGACCTTTTCATTCGCTAGTTTTCAAAAAGACGACACCTATTTCGTAGTTGCTCACCAGAACGAACCAAGATACATTCTGAGATTCTACAATTAAGGTGGAGCCCGAGACCAGAACCTTTTCAAGGTTGAGGTTTCCTGTGCCACCGATGGAAAGGGTGTTATTTCGTCCACTTTAATTCATTTCAGTGCATGTGATGATTACTACACTAGAGTTAGAAAATTACAAATAAAGTCTCCCGCGTTTTCCTTGGCATAACTTTTCAGTTGCATTCGTTTTGTTCTCTCCATTGAACAAGTAGCTCCAAAACTAGACTAAAATAACTTTTGGTTTTGCTGCCTTTATATTGGGATGGAGGTTTTATTAACGCCTATACATTTGTTCATTTGGAACCGCATGCCATTCTTAAAAGTGCGCCAGCCGTAGGGGCACAATTTTTTGCCTTGATTTTAAGACTACGTTCAATCTGCTCCCAAAACAAATTCCTTCAATTACATGCGCACTATAAGTGGGCAGAAGTGCATTTGGAAGTGTCGGGACGCCTTGCCTGTACAAATCGGATAATGTCATTGTATATGAGAAAATTCCCAGTGTTTCACCTGACAGTCCTCATGTAAAACACGTTAACTTCTTAATAAATCATCGCCTCTTTTGTATTTATTATACGTCTGTTTTTGTTGTGTCTTAATTTGATTGCGCCAGTCAGACATAAGGTAGCGCTTTTTAAATCAGTATTGCCAGCTTTCAAGTATTACTTTTAATATCGGTTTCACTATATGCGACGGCCGGGCAGTGGCCATAGAACATGAGTGTGAGCAGTGTGCTTGTTAAAAGTCTACTGATTATCATTAGTCCAGGAGTCTTATGGGACAAGTGCACTGCTATTGAATAAAGTGGCTGACTGGGCTAGTTCCTTGTGCATATTTAAGGTTAACAGCGCGAAAAGAACACACGGCGGACAGGAAGAAGACGGGACAAGCGCTGACTTCCAACTGAATTTTTATTGACAAGAATGCTCTTATATATACCCGAGTGAACAGAAAAGAAGCGGTAACAGAAGGTGAAAACATAAGCAAAGATATGAAACAACTAGACATCAACTATCACTGAGCCAGCTATGCCTACTCGAGCATCCCAAAAAAGAGAGCTCCCTGTCTGTCAATGCAACTGATAGCTTCCTTACGAACGTGCCCCTTTCACGCGCCATCTGAGCTGCCTCACAGATTATATGCTCATGCTCTTCTTTAACCTTATCCAGAACTTTGGTGCTTTCAAACTGCGGTGTGCACCCACACGTGTTCACGTGAAGCGTTCTTTTCGTGCTGTTAACCTTAAGTATACACTGCTATGTTCAGCCGTTATCGCATTTGGATCATAACAACAAATAACGTTTTTTTTTGTTTTCCTATCGTACATACAGGTCGCGCACGTCGTCGCTCGAAATTATTTGCATTTATATATAAATTAATTGTGCTTACATTTGCGACGTTGGAGGCCTAAATCTTTTTTTTGTCCCCCTATTTTTGGCGCCAAAAACGAACTTTTTTAACGCCTAAAAATCTGGCCTCTACTCATCATACTTCGCACAGTTTCTCCAGCATATTACAGCATAGTACACCATCATTTTCCTTACCCACCATTTCCTCGCTGGTTGAGAGCATTCTTGCGATAGCGGTCGCAGTCGCCCAACAGTATGCACTATTTGGTGCTACTTCCCAACATCACCCAAGACCGCCTTTCATTCTTTCCACTTTACCCATCCCCGTGCACCTTGCCCCTTACCACTGCCCAATGCCTCCCACTATAAACACCATGATATCATACATATTCAGCGTTATTTCTCCTGTAACCACATCTTTTCCAGTATCCACCATGGTAGCTTTTATAATTAGCAAATTTCAATAAATTTACCACCTATGCTCTAATGTGACGCTGTTGTTACGTCGGGCTATATGGTAGCCCTTAAACACCAGTGTAGTAGATGTGTTTGGTAGGCGCAACATATGAGCATAACTATTCAAAGTTCAGAGAGACGTCGTTATACCTCTGAACGATTGGCTCGAAGCAAAATAATAATAATGACAACAACAACAACAACAACAATAATAATAATAATAATAATAATAATAATAATAATAATAATAATAATAATAATAATAATAATAATAATAATAATAATCAATCAAACGTTTATTTAATGTGCCCATGAACAACCGTAAGGTCTTTGTACTGGCGCACGAAAAAAAAAACAAAAAAAACAAAAAACAAAGGAAACATTCATAATAAAATATCAGGGATAAAAAAACGTTACAAAATTGCACATATACAACTATGCGCAGGCAAAGAAAATATATCAACAGTGTACAAGGCTATGTAAGTACAGTGCAAAGCTCGGAGCAGAACAACGACTGGGAGCTGTGAAAAACATCGAGCTCCAAAAAGTAAGCATTGTAAAGACGTTGTATCCTGCCAATGGTCGAATGTTCACAGAGGCAGGCGGTTACATGAAAAGGTCTATTCTGTCTGGTCAGCTTACGTGGAATTCGGAAATTAAGACAGTTGAGCAGTACAGGGCAGGATATGATACCATGCACAAGCTTGTAAAGAAATAACAGATCAGCGCGATTTCGTCGGCAGCAAAGTGATGGCAATGATAATAATCCAGCAGCGTTAGAACGAGATCCAGAGTCATTTCTAGCGAAACGATGGTTGTAAATGCTTAGGAATTTTTTCTGGACTCGCTCAATGGCGTTGCTGCTGGAATTAGGAATGCCATTCCAGATCACAGATGCATACTCTAGTTGAGGAAGACATAGCGCGGTGTACAATTTTCGGAAGGGCACAGGAGAACGGAATTCTCTAGACATTCTGCAAACACAGCCTAGGGTGCGAAGACCCCGCAAAGCAACACGCTTAGCGTGAGCAGAAAAGTGTAAGGTGCTATCAAAAAGAACACCTAGATCATTGACCTCACATACCTTACACAACGACACAGAATTGACAGAATATAAAAATGGCACACTAGATGTTTTTCGAGTGAAACTCATTACTTTTGGTTTTTGAAATATTTAGGGAGAGGTTATTGCTCCTGCACCATTCAGAAAAAGAACAGAAATCAGATTGCAGCAAGCGACAATCGATAACTGAATGAATTTCCTTAAATATCTTTATGTCATCGGCATACAAAAGGAAAGAAGAATTCCGAATGACAGAAGAAACATCATTAACATAAATTAAAAAGAGGAGTGGGCCCAGTACCGACCCTTGAGGAACCCCACTAGTAGCTTTATACAAAGAGGACGTTTGGCCATTAACGGTAGCGTAACATAATCTATCAAGAAGATAGCTATGGATGAGATTCACAATTGAAGAATCAACATCAAAGTGTGCAAGTTTATCCACAAGCAGCGAATGGCTGACAACATCAAAAGCTTTGCTAAGGTCACAGTAAATAGCGTCAACCTGTCCTCTCTGCGAAATAGGCGTGGAGACTTGCATCATGAAACTGGCAAGATTAGTGACAGTTGAGCGGCCAGCGAGAAACCCATGCTGATTCACAATCAATTAATTTTTTACATCAAAAGACAATATTTTGTGAAGAGCAAGCTCAAAGATTTTGGATGCGGCACAAAGAAGGGAAATAGGGCGGTAGTTCGAGACGTCACTTTTACAGCCAGACTTAAACACTGGGAAAACACGAGCAGTTTTCCACATGCTAGGAAACGTTGAAGCATGCAGACACTTATTAAATATGGTAGTCAATACTGGGACAAGTATACTGCCATAGGCTTTTAGTATGGCAGAGGGGATGCCATCTGGGCCAGCTGAAAAGGATGGTTTCAAGCGCTTAATGCATTCTGAAATGGTATCTTCATCTAGCGACGCAGCATCAGCTGTGCCAACTGCCTTAACCTGTAATAATAATAATCAATCAATCAATCAATCAATCAATCATTTATTTAACGTGCCCAGGAACAAACCGTAAGGTCTTTGTGCAGGCGCACGCAAAAAAAATCAATAAAAATAAACAATACAATACAGACAGTCTTCAGAAATAAAAAGAGCAAAAACACGTAGACAAAGAGAAATGAACACAAAAGGGGAGGAGTAAAATAAGAAAATGTGAGAAATATTGAAGGGGAGTAAAAAATTAGATTGCACATATACAACTATGCGGAAAGACGGAGAAGGGAAGACTTTGTACATTGTGCCATACTATGTCAAAACAGTGCAAAGCTCGGATAAAAACAATGATTGTGGACTATGAAAAACGTCAAGATCAAGAAAATTAATATTATAAATACTTTGTATTCTGTGAACGGTACGGTGTTGGAAGAAGCAGGCGGGTACATGAAACGGTCTGTTCTCTCTGGTTAACTTACGCGCAATTCGAAAATTAACACAATTGAGAAGTACAAGGCAGGATATGATACCGTGGACTAGCTTGTAGAGAAATAAGAGATCAGAACGATTTCGTCGGCAGTGAAGTGATGGCAGTGATAATGATTCAGCAGTATTTGAACGAGATCCAGAGTCATTTTTAGCAAAGCGATGGTTATATATGCTGAAGAATTTTTTCTGGACTCGTTCAATGGTGTTACCGCTGGATTGAGCAATGCCATTCCATATCACGGACGCATACTCAAGTTGCGGAAGACATATTGCCGTGTATAATAATAATAATAATAATAATAATAATAATAATAATAATAATAATAATAATAATAATAATAATAATAATAATAATAATAATAATAATAATAATAATAACATTAATAATAATAATACCAATACGGCATAGGCTGCTACAAATAAATGCTTCGCGTGACATCGACTTCGACAATGCATGGGATCTACTGCAATTTTTTCGCAAGTCATCCTTTTCAAGCAAGCTCAGACGTTTACCACACACTTTTTATAGGTTATTACTGCAGTGATGTCAATTCAGTGGGAGAGAAAAAGGGAGCTATGTAAAAACTGAACAAACGAGAGAACACAAGTTCAGTGTTAACAGGAAGAACACAGCAGAATCGATAACACTAAACATTGAAACATGATTGAGTATACAGTCGAAATTCAATGATAGAAACCTGATAAGGACAAATATTGATGGGATGATTAGTACTGCCATTATATAACTCAACTGCAACAGTTTAATATCAAATAAACAAATATGGTAGAGAATAATCATAACATTATGTGAAGATCCTATTGTGGTATCGACTACCATAACCACAGTTGTACTAGCGAAACGACGTAGTGGAGGACATTGCCGTGCGTTCGACCACCTGTGGTTATAGAAATTCAACTAAATATAACCAACTGGGTATTATACAGTGGCGATCAAAGCAGAATAAATATTATTTTGAGAGATCTCGTTAGGCGGCACCATATAACGAACGCTAGCTGCAAGAAAGGGGCAGGTGAGGGAGGAGGCAGTGCGCGGCCTGAACGAGAAACTAAGCAGCACGCCGTGGCAACGACATACAAAACACAAAGAAAAGCACACGTATGTGCGCCTAATACTTTTCTATTCTGGTCTTTGCTCTACTTTCCACAAAACACACGGTGCAGCGCTACACACCTGAGCGACGCGAAACTGAGAACACAGACGCACCATTGACCGTTCGCATTTCCGACAGTGCCGAACGGGGTGCTGGCCGCACACGCATACACAAACGTAGAAGCTCGCTTCAGTCTGCAGACAATCGTGAAAAGAACACGCCCACAGTACGGGATGTTGCACTGCCGTCGCTAAATGCCGCCCACGTCCAGCGTCGAGATCACAGTCGCGCACACACGGGACACGGGCATGCACAGCCGACACAGCTGAGCAATTCGGAAACTTCGATGACCAGGCAACGGAAGAAAATGGCGAACGCAGCGACGGGCGACGGCGAGACTTCGACTTTAGATGCAGGCTTCTCCTCTCCTGGTGTGTGTGTGTGTGTGTGTGTGTGTGTGTGTGTGTGTGTGTGTGTGTGTGTGTGTGTGTGTGTGTGTGTGTGTGTGTGTGTGTGTGTCCGCTTTTTTTTAGATGCGAAGCAGCTTTTGCGCTGAGTTGTGTCCGTAGTTCCATTGGCGACCGTTCCGCCTAGCATAGCCATGTGAGCACGCGCTCGCGCCAAGGCAAAGTCTTCTTCCTCTTGTTCTTCGACCGCCTTGAGGATGACACGTGCAGAGCACTTTAGGGGCCCAGGCTGCCGTATGCTGTCCTAGCTTAGCGTAACGCATACAACACCATGTGTGCTGGTACGCGCTAGCGCATTCGGGCCTGTGTAAGGGGCTGGGTAAGACGCTGTCGCCTCTCCCCCTTACACGGTCTCAGCAATCACGTGATGGCCTCGGGGAACGAAATTTTGTAGACGCGCTATGAAACCGCGTGGCTTGCTACAACAAGAGTTCGGGACGAGTAGCAGCAACAGCAACTACAGCGAATTCATGGAGTGTCCCACTTGCAAGGACGCGTTAACAAGGCGTTAACAAGTCGACGCATGCGCTGCTTCCCATCCCCACATAGTTCCCTTTAGCGGGAGATGGCGTAATTCTTTTTATAGCACGAAAGTGTTTTATGTCGGGGTCCACAAGGGCTATACTGACGTATCTGCGTCACGGATATGACGTTGTAAAATATAAAGACTAACAGTTGGCAAAGAAAAAAAACGAGAAGAAAAAGTTCCGTCAGCGGGAGTCGAACTTGCGTCACCTCGCTTCACAGCGCGGGGCACGAAACGATTCGGCCATAGATGGGCATGTTCTTTGCCATTCTAACGGCAAGTTATTTATATACACCGATTACCGAAGGGAGTACTCAGAGATCGGTGGCACTTCAGCCAGTTTTCTTCATCACTAGCGAGCTGGCGCGATGGGCTCGAAGAGCGCGCTTTAAATGTCGTCGCCCCACGCGGATGAGCGCGCGCCTCTACAGGGCGTGGTCGCTCGTTGGCGGGCATTTCTCGTGATGGCGGTGGTGTGTACGTCTTGAGAGTACGAAGGTCACTTCGCTCACCGCAGCGGCCGCTTTTGCGAAAGGAGCGCGCTGCTCACGCAGAAATAAGTTACAACTGCGACAGTTAGTTCGCGCTCATCCTTTGTATGTTCGTTCCGTGTGTCCTTTCTGCTTGAGCAGCGCGTTGCAAATTTCGAGCTGCTTGGCGTTATTCGCGTGACATTACAGTTTGTTGCTGTAGCATTCATTCCTGCGCGCTTGGGGGCGAAAGAATGCATAAGAAACGCTGAACTACGTCTGTGAAGACACATTTCACTTTCGTGTTATACCGATTCCAAGGACAGAGGGAACAGCCATGTTTTTTTTTTGTCTTTCCTCACTCGCGCATGCGTCGAAAGGTTGCGTTATCTTGTTTCTCTCTCGGGGCGCATGTAACAGCCCTCCCGTTTAGCGGCCGCTTGAAGGAAGTCGTGTTTATATATTTTTTAGAGCGACAATGTCAAAGAGCTCGTTTCGCAGAAATTGCGGTGTCGGTGGCGCCGGCGTCATTGGTTCTGAGCGAAAAAGCAGCTTTGGTCATGAGCGAAAATTCCAGGGCGTTTGCACTTTGGCTTTTCTCGCTGCACCGTGTATACATCTCCACCGACAAGCGAAGGCAAACCTAGCGATTGAGAAGGCGATAGTGTGTGTGTGTCTGTGTGTGTGAGTGTGTGCATGCGTGTGCACGAATATCGCGGTCACGTTTTAAAGGCGAAACGTAAGGGTCCCCCCCCCCCCGTTTTCTTTTGTTTTTGTTTTTTGCCGGGCTCTCTGTCCACAGCATTTAATGGCGTACGCTGCGGCGCGCCTCCTCTAGTCGGTGTATAACTAGTACCCGACTCAGAGTGTGCGTACGCGTGAACATCGCGTGTATTTACGATCGCGGATTCTATGTGAATGTCAGCGGTTTTCGTCGCGATATGTTGACGAGGAATGTTTCGCCGTCACTTCATCTATTGAGCTACTCTCAAAGATATTAGACTGCACGAATATTTCTTTGCCGCTCCTAATATTTCAGAGGTGCAAGACTAAAACAAGCTCTTATATGGAGACTTACAAAGAGGGTTCAACTTAAATTGAGGACGACGCAGCGAGCGATGGAAAGGAAAATGATAGGTGTAACCTTAAGAGACAGGAAGAGAGCAGAGTGGGTCAGGGAACAAACGGGGGTTAAGGATATCATAGTTGAAATTAAGAAGAAGAAATGGATATGGGCCGGGCACGTAGCACATCGGCAGGATAACCGGTGGTCATTAAGGGTAACTGACTGGATTCCAAGAGAGGGCAAACGCGTGAGGGGAAGACAGATAATTAGGTGGGTAGATGAGATTAAGAAGTTTGTAGGTATAACGTGGCAACAGAAAGCACAGGACCGGGTTGTTTGGCGGAACATGGGAGAGTTCTTTGCCCTGCAGTGGGCGTAGACAGGCTGATGATGATGATGATGATAATAATGATGATGATGATGATATGGCAAGAGAGTAAAACAACCTTTTAATCTCTCGCGGGATGGAAGAGTGGAAGAGGCACTTTACTCCGTCTCGCCAGGAGGAGTGAAATGCCTTTTCACTCCTCCTCGCTAAAGGGAGTAAAGCGCCTCTTTGTAGATAGAGTATATTGAGATCTGCGGGAGTAAAACAGCTCTTTAGCTCTCACTGCAGGAGTTTCAGTTTTTACAGTGCAGTCCTCCTACTTTGTTAACTGGCCGTGTCGAAAATTGCCAAATCATAAACGTTGTTTATCAGCAACACGCTATATATTATTCCTATCATTGCTGAAAAACGGCCGGCAGGGGTGGATAAAAGCGGCAGTGGGTGAGTGCTCAAGCCGAGGCTTCTACAAGTGGACTTGTCTTCTTCAAGGCGGGAAGTGATTTCCTTAGCGCTCATGTGCATGTGCTGCGCGCCCTCTGCTCCACCCGGGAGAAGCGGAGGGCAACTGCAAAAGCGGGGGTGGGGGCAGAGGCAGCCGTGAAAAACTGGGTGAATCTGATGGAAAGGGGTATTCCGTGGGAAAAAAGAACATGATAAAACAAACGGGGGTGCTTCAGTGCATTGACTGTATTTTACTCTTTCGTCACTTGCTCAGGTGCGTTTTCTAGCAACACAGCTCGCATATGAAAGTTTGCATTGAAATCCACACAATTGGGCGGTGCTTAATAGGAGTTGAAGCCCTTTTAGTAAAAAATTGTGCTTCTCATGTCCCTCTCCGATAGCATTTGCCCCTTTACCTTGCTAGTTTGCTTTGTGAGGTAGATGCTGTTTCTTTGTTTAATCGGAAAGCAACAGCTACCTCTTTCAGGCACGAGAGTACGACTGTTATAATGCAAAGGCGCATGCGCACAGGTATTCCAACGTTACAGGGACGTGTAGACGCGCTACTTTCAGGGCGCCATGAAATCGGACAGGTTAGGCCGTTTGCTCTTCCAGTCGGCTGGCTGCCATACGGGCGTTCCCCACAGCAAAGATAATTTTGTGGAAACAATGAGCAACTTCATTAGAAGTGAAATGATCCGCGCATCGTCTTTCAATTTTTTGAGCGACAACCTTATCAATTTTCTTTAATGGGCCACTTACGTTTCCTTTTTTACTACTTTTCGTTTCTTTCTCTATTTCAATCGCATTGCTCTTTACTACCAATTTCCCCATGCCGGGAAATTGACGCGCATTCACGCGTTCAGCAGCCTTCCACTAGAGTTGCCACAGAGAGAGAGAGACAGACAGAGAGAGAGATAACAATCTTTAATGAAATTCCCGGAGATGTTAGCCTGGTTTATTGCCTGGCTTAATTGCTATAGGCAACAACGGTGGTCATGGTTTCGTATCCAGACCACAATGAAATGTGGCAACGCGTAATAGCAAATGATAAATGGTCTTTTGCCATATAAGAAACGGCTGGTCGCCGAGAAGCGCAGCTTCGGTGATTAGCCGGCTGCAGTGCAGCTTCCACGGCCGCGTTTCTGCACGCTCTACGGCACCAGGTTTTTCGCATACAGCGCCGCCGCTGCGCCTGAAATAGCTAACTCTTCAAGCCGCCTTAAAAAAAAAAAAAAACTCTGAGATGTGTATACACTGCCGAAACAAATATTTTATGTCATGAAAACACTCGTGGTTGATCAACGTCTAGGCATTACTGTCACCACAGTTAACTACACTAGTAAGACCGGGGCCCTACTTGATGCGATTAACGGAAAGGAACTATACCTCTTTCTTACGGAGGCAGGCTTGACATGTCAGTCGCGGAAGTCGGATTTATGAGTCCCTGCGAAGATGTAAAGAAATGTTACAAAGTATTATTATTTGTTCCTGCAAAATACGGTAACGCTGTACTTTCATTCGCTTTAAACACGCTTTCGCAATCACACTAAGTACAAGTGGCTCAGACAAAGTTGCAACACAATTGCATCTGTGCCCGGGCGTGTGCCCGGTAACTTCACAACTCTTTATCACACAGTCTAAAACAAGAGCTATTTGACTCCCTTCGGAAAGTCCTCACTTGCCACGTATATAATTCTCTTTAAAGAGGCACGTAAACTCTCTTTGGAGAGCATTGTGCTCTCTTCGGAGAGTTGTGTGACCTACAAGAGAGTTAACGTGCCTTTTAAAGGCAGTCATATACGTGGTATGTCAGGAGTCTCAGAAAGGAGGCACACATACTTTTTTTGCATAACGTTAAGCGCAATACTGAATCGACGAGGACGGGACAGGGAGTGACACACACACAAGCGCTAACTTTCAACAATGGTTTATTGTGAGCCGGATCACTGCATAAATACATGAAAATTGCGGACATCAGGCATGCGCAAATGTGAAGGATCTAGAAATGACAATTCTTTTCTGGACAATGATAATGATAATTATCAATGATAATGATAATTATGCATATGTCGCACCAACAAGGCCAAAGATCCACCCTTGCTAAGTTCATACTTTTTTTTTTCTTAAATGTAGAATCACTTATGTTAGCGGTTTTCGTAGGAATAATAATATGTGCCCACCAGGCCTACCTAGGAATATTCTTTTCATTACTCGGCCATCTCATTTATTAAAGAGCAGCCATTTCGAACTTAAATTCGAACTTAAATTAGTATCATATGTTTTAAATGTCAATTTTTCAGGCGTTGCACTAGGAGAGTCTGGAGTTTATATAATTTGTGCAAAAGCTTCATGCAGAGAACAGTATCTATTAAAAACTCGATCTACGTTTCCTTATTTCAGTGCGTTTAAGCCCCATAAAATAAAAACTAGGAGATAAATTCGAGGTTGCCCTCTTAAGGGGCTATTTAACCATTAATGAATTTTTTTTCAAGCTATAAGCGTAAAATATAAGCTCTACCATTTCTAATGCATTCGTTACTCTCAAGTGCGGCAAATCATCCGGGTTGGTGAAAATGCGCAGCAATAAGTGACTAGCGTACTAAGCCGCGGACAGGGCAAGATGTAAACGGGAGATGGCCTGTTCCACTTACATTTCATTTTGTCGCGTACTTAGCATGCTCCAAAGTTTTTGTCATGCATTATTTAGGGGAAAAAAGTCGGTTCTGTAGCTTAAAGATCGCTCTCCGCAGTTTTATGCTATAGTACATTGTAATAGCTTACTTAGCGTAGTGTCATTTTTGAGTGTTTGTGCTCTCTAATGAATTTAATTGTTCTTAATTTATTTTGAATGGCTACGTTTCAATTAAAAACGACTGACCTGGGGTGCTATGCACGATGGCCCCAGTTTGGTGAAACTCGGGATTTTTCCGAGCTCTGGCGACACCCCCTTTTGAACGAGCTAACAGTAAGAGAAGGTGAAATCCATCCCTCAGCGCGTGCTCCTTTCCATTGGTTACGATGGAACGCGGCGTCACGTCAAGGGTGGTCGAGAAGGTACGGTGGTGTCTTGAAACTAGTGGCACCTTCTTTCATTTGTTTGTGGTTCCGCTGAGTGCAGAAGTGCACCCATGCAAAAAAAGTGGCAGAAAGCTGTACTAACTATTTTTTATGTGTGCGCGGGCCACTTGAATTCATGTTCAAGCATTTATTATCTGCACTAAGTGTCCTTTAGAATAATCAGCGCCGTGGCCTCTGAGATTAGTTCCGACCGAGCGCCTTACAACACCGCGGCTAGAGCTAATCGCCGAGGCCACGTGTATAATCACCATGATCGGTAGCACAAGCCGATCGAGCGTCGCGAGCGCGTCGCCGTACTGCTCGAGTTGCTAGCGGCCGCCGCTAGGTTAGCGACGAGTTTTTGGGCCGAAAGACGCGCACCACAAGCTCTCGCTGTGCTGTAAAAACCGGTTTCTCTAGCTAATGTTGTGGCTTTAAACGGTTGTTTGTGCTTTTACTAGCTTGTAGTGGCTGTCTGCTAGCTGCGACCGCAAAAGTAAGAGCGCCAGGCTTTACGAAGCTTAAAATTTTTTAATCAACGCGGGTAGTCCCGATATGACTGTCACAGGGTGCCGATTGCAAGAGACGCGCGTGTATGTTTTTTTTTTTTTCGAAAGCGTAAAAATTCCTACCGCCAAGTGTACACAGTAAAAAAAGCATTTGGTTTTCACGTTATCGTATGTATGTCGGAGGACTGTAGCTGGCGGTCTTTCCGTGGAATTGTATTTCTCCACAACTGCAGTCGCTTTTCGTCTTTCGGCGCGGAGAAAAGACACAGCTTTTCGTTGCACGTTTTGTAGCCAGATTTGCTATTTCGGGCGAAGCATTTTCGTCCCATGGCAGCTGCCGCATCAGCGGCACAGTTCAAGCCACCGTGGTTTTAGCCGTGGTTCTAGTGTACAAGGTGAACGGAAACACCGATGCGGTCGCGCGCGTTGGTTTGTCAGAGTGCAACAAACGCGACGCATCAGAGCGGCTCTCAAGCCATGGGATCACCTAATCACGACCACCGTGGTCTGGCCGTGATCCTGAGTCGAAGGCTGACTGCGACTTTGCAACGCTGGTTGCGTCGCATAGGGACGCTCTTGCTCTTCGGACGCTTGCACCCACGGACGCCTCCGCATTTCTCGAAGATGACCAAGCAGAAAGGAAGAGACGCCGCTGCAACGCTCGTTGCGTTGCATGCTTTCCTTAGTGGCGCGTCCGTTCTAAGCGACGGCAACTCTTCAGTGTTGCTCAAGGCCTCTCTGATGTAATAAATACACCGCGGATTTATTTCTCAAAAGTTAAAGATGTAAATTCCAGTTTAAATGCTCGCGACGCGCGCTGGCCACATGCTTTCAAATGCGCCGGAGCGGAGCTATCGGCCCCGAGTACACCTGCTGCCACCTTGCGGAAAACTGGTGGCAACTCGAGCACCTCCGTGAGACGCGCGGCGCCATGGCGGAGCGGCGCGTCGGGCCCCCTGTTATTCTACCACTGTGGCCAAAACAACTGACTACGACTATAGTTCCAGTTATTTCATTTCCACACCCACAATTTTGGCGCGCTTGCTTGGGGGGAGCAAGACTTTAAAGCTCCTGCTGCCACAACAGCGAGAAAAATTACGCCATCATCGACAATAATGTCGGGCCTTGTTAACAACAAAGTTTTACCGAATTGTAAAACTACTTCAGAATCCCTTTAAGAAAAGCGCCAGCGGAAGCGAGGTTTTATTTTGGGATGACAAGGCGGGCATACAAACACGGACACTAGAAAAAAGACGCATAGAACACCCTCGCCTGTGTTGTTTGCGTCTTTCTTCTAGCGTCTGTGTTTGTGTGCGCGCGTCAAGCTGTCAAAATAAACAAGTAGCAACCTGCCCAGTAAACCGTGCTACAGCGAGTATTCAGCTTAGCGCCGAAGCACGACTCGGCACAATCATCTGTTTGGGCGCTATGTGCCTGGACGCATAGCGCCACCAAAAGGCCGTGAAACACGCAAATACACGCTTTCAGAGCGTAGGTGTGTAGACAATTCGCTTTCGCCAAAGTAGCTGAGGCGCCAACCCCGCACAAGAACATAAGCGTTAGATATGGTGCTTATCACGACAGCGAAGAGGGCAGGCCCAAGAGCAGACCATAGAGACAGCAGATAAGGCGTAGAAGTGGAAAGAGGCCAACCATTCAATTTTCCCTGAAATTCCCATTTAAAACCTCTTCTTCATCCGCAAACAGTGGTATGAAATGCAGGCATTGCAATGATGTCGGTGAAACGTTCGAAAGCCTCCCAGAAGTTTCGCTATGTTTGTCTCGGAGTTTGAATGGGAGCGTTGCAGCAAGACAAACTCGTTGCAGTAGGGCAAAGGCAACGAGCTAGTTCCTGGTCCGCTCTCACAACAGCATTTCGTAAAGCTTTTCTTTTCTTTTCGTGGTGAATCAGGCCGATGCCTGCTCAACATATGTCAAATGGGGCTGAGGGGGCGGCTGCACGAGCATATTTCAAGAGATAAGCTATCGGGAGGTAATCGTGGCTTCTACAAGGAAATCGCCTCCAGTGTAAAAGTGTAAGATGCGTTTCAGTGCGATTGCCTGTCTAATGTAAAATGAAAGAAATGTGTCGTGTCTTGTCGGATATGTTGTGCCCTGTGCTCTTCTGCGCGTCATTGTACAGTGATGGCCGTTATAGGGACGATTTAAAGAGTGGGGAGAAAAAGTAGATCCCACCAGGAATGAAAACATTTCAAATTTCCACCACAAATTTATCAGTCAAGAAGGTGTTGGATGGAAATGAAATATTTCTACCACGAGAATCGCACTGTTTAATCAGAAAGCACCCAGAGAAAATGGATAATGCATTTTTGTAGCTGCGGAGGGGTTAACGTTTCGTATCGGTTACAAATGGTCATTAGAGAAGAATCTCCATGAGGCTCAAATGGTATCCGATACATCGGCATAAGGAATCAGAGTGGCGTACATTCTGATTTAATTACGTTACGATACCGCCACTGTACTTGGCCGTCTAGCGTGGCAGGATACCACATTGAAAAGGAGCTGCGGCCGGCATGAAAGCGGAAGTTGAACCTCACTAGTGTCTCTCAAGAGCACAACCGCTGGAGGTTCGCGTTCATTTTAGTTAAACGAAGCCACTAGGATGCTGACTCGTTGCACATCCGTCAAATGTTCTGTGTACATTGTGCATAATTTTAATCATTGTACTTTTATAAAGTTTTATGTACCAATGTCACGTAATACAGAAAAAACGTCGGCACAGCCCACGCCTTGTGAGAATCGGTTTTCTGCGAAGCAGTCAGAAAGCACTTCTATGCTTTATTTTATGGCTTTGATCCAAGTGTTACGAGGTCGATCAACGTGTTTTTGCAAGTGTAGTAGTGTGTACATCGTGGGCTTACCAGGCACCTGGAGAACACTGACGTTTAAGGGTAACTTATGGTCTGACGTAACGCGAGCACTCACGTTAGAGCACATACTTCAGTATTATAAAAAAAAATATATATATGTGCACTTTACGGTGTAATGATGTGAATATCATGCGTAACTTTAGTCAATGTATTCCTCCTGGGTCGACAAACTCTTCAATATAGCTTGCACAATTATAGGAATACAAATTTATTCTCTATCAGACTGCTATAAAAGCGGAGCGAACACTGGAACCACAGACGTTAACCTGATATTACGCCTGTACCGTAGGAGTACATATGTAGTGTTTATTGTTTTCTCATAAAATTTGATGGCCAGCACAACAACCACAGTTGAAGTTGCACCGGCATTACGCCGGCAGGTTTCTCTTGTGCGTATTTACCAAAAGTGGACTGCGGGCCTCTGTGTCTAATCTTTCTTCTGTCTCTCATTCCCCATTAGCAGTGATTTTGCTGTGGGAAACACCGGCGCACACTGCATGCTTCGTCCCTCCACATGCTTCGTCCCTACCATGGCGCCAACTGTCCTGAATGATTCTTTAATCTGCGCGCGTTCCCTTGAACTCCTTTCGAATGGCGCCACGTATCAATCTCATCTTCTGTGTGCTCTTTTGCTCGGAAAGAGCTTCACAGGAGACATAAGAAAAGAGAGCCAGGGTAGTGTTGTCATCTTGCCGCAAAGTGGCTGCAACAGATTAAAAAAAACGCCAGCGGAAGCAAGTTTTGATTTTAAGAGGATAACGCGCGAACACAAACACGGACACTAGAAGAACGACGCAAAGAACACCGGCGACTGTGTTGTTTGCGTCTTTCTTCTAGTGTCCGTGTTTGTGCGCGCGCGTTATGCTGTCAAAGGAATAAGTACCAACTTGCCCAGTCACCCGTGCGAGAACGAGTTTTCAGCTTGCCGTAGAAGCGCGGCTCGGTATAGTAATCTAGTTGGGCGCCATGTCCTTAGACGCATAGCGCCACCTATAGGCCGGGAAACACGGAAATACACGCTTTCAGAGCACAGGTGTGTAGACAATCCTCTTTCGCCAAAATAGATAAGGCGCCAAACCAGCAAAAAAGAACATAATATTCACACTTGATGCTTATCACGTCAGCGAAGAGGGCAGACCACAGAGGCAGGAGATAAGGCGTAGAAGTGAAAATAGGCCAACCAATCAGTTTTCCCCGAAACTTCGATTTCCAACCTCTTCTTTATCAGCAAGCAGTGGTATGAAATGAAGGTATTGCGTTACTGTCGATGAAACGTTCAAAAGCTACCCAGAATTTTCGCTATGTTTGTCTCGGAGTTTGAATGGGAGCGTTGCAGCAAGATCAGCTCGTTGCAGTAGGGCAAAGGCAACGAGCTAGTTCCTGGTCCCCTCTAGGTACTGCAGCTGGTAAAGTTTTTTTTTTTCGTTGTGAAACAGGCCGATGCCTGCGCACCGTATGTCAAATGGGATTGAGGAGGCGGCTGCCCGAGTATGTTTCAAGGGATAAGGTATCGGGAGGTACTGGGGGTTTTTACAATGAAATCGCATCCAAAGTATGAGTGTAAGATGTCCTTCAACGCGATTACCTGTCTAGTGTGAAACGAAAGGAATGTATGGTGTCTTGTCGGATATGTTGTACTGTGTGCTCTTCTGTGGGTTATTCTAAAGGGGTGGCCCTTGTAGGGATGGTTTAAAGAGAGTTGAGGTAAAAGAGATCCCATCAGGAATTAAAACGTTTTAAATCTCACAACACAACAGTTAAGATGGTTTTCGATTGAAATGAAATATTTCCACCACGAGAATCGTACTGTTTAATCAGAAAGCACCCAGAGACAATAGATAATGCATTGTTACAGTTGCGAAGGGGCTAACGTTTCGTATCAGTTACAAAAGGTCATTAGGGAAGAATCTCCATGAGGCTCGAATGGTATCCGGTACACAGACATAAGGAATGAGGGTGGCGTACCTTCTGATATAATTACGTTGCTACACCGCCACTCTACTTGGCCGTCTAGTATGGTAGGATACCACATTGATAAGGAGGCGCTGTTGGCACGAAAGTGGAAGCTGAATCTCGCTAGTGTCTCTCAAGAGTAAAGCCGCTGGAGGTTTGCGTTCATACTAGTTAAACGAAGCCACCACGATGCTGGCTGGTTGCAAATCCTGGAAATGCTGTGTGTACTTCTGCATTCTTTTAATCATTATATTTTTGTAAAGTTTTATGTACCCAAGCCAGGCAATAGAGAAAAAGAGAAAGGTGACTAGACCCGTGGGTAAGACACTTGCCTTTGAATTGTGGGGGCCCGGGTTCCAACCCCGGTACTCGGGTGCAAATTTATTACGCTTTATTCATTTATTAAATGCGAAGCATTTCTTAGCGAACCTTTGGCACTTTGAGCGCATCCATCCATCCATCCATCCATCCATCCATCCGTCCGTCCGTCCGTCCGTCCGTCCGTCCGTCCGTCCGTCCATCCATCCATCCATCCATCCATCCACCCCCCCACCCACCCACCCACTTATCCATTCATCCATTCATCTATCTATCTATCTATCTATCTATCTATCTATCATCTATCTATCTATCTATCTATCTATCTATCTATCTATCTATCTATCTATCTATCTATCTATCTATCTATCTATCTATCTATCTATCTATCTATCTAGCCGCCTACGTCTGGGTGCTTACATGATCGCCTCCTTAACTTCATCATCATCATATGTAATGTAGCGTGGTAGAAGAGTGAATAAACAACCAGGCGTCACACCATGCGAATTGCGCAACGAGTAGGTTGTTGAAGGCTTCGCAACCATTACAAAGGGCTCTGCCATAATTCTTCATTGTCATCAGCCACAGCCTCATGATAGTGCACCTAACGCCTTACAGGCTTTTCGCGGGCACCACGGTTTTCCCCAGAATGACGAAAAATGGCTTGGTTGCTGCTTCCTTACTTCACAAAAAAATCACAGCATATCCACGGAGTAAATGATGATGAGTGGGCGAAGCTGCGGAGGTTCATCGGTAAACCGTGAATCTTCCGTGAATTCTGCCGAGTACATCATCACCGACGTGAGATCGGGCGCGTTTATACTAAAGGTTCGATGAGAGTTATGACGACTTGCAGCTCACTTCAATTTTACATGTACGCTGTGAATTTTCATTGTTTAGAAAACCATTGCTTTAGAAAACATCTGGCGTCTTTCGTTAAGCAGTTGGCGTCTTTTCGTTTTGCTTTAGAAACATCTGGCGTCTTTTCCTTTTGCTTTTAGAAAACATCTGGCGTCTTTCGTTGGGTTATTTCATCAATCAACGGCGTTTTGAACAAAATTTTTATGGCTGCTAATGGGAATGAGAGACAGAATAAGTCGGCTTTTAGCTAACACTTACACTTCTACCTTTACTAACGTTTTCCTACTGGAACATGCCAATGGCTGCTAATGGGGAATGAGAGACAGAAGAATTCGGCTTTTAGTTAACGCGCACGCTGCGAATTTTTTATTGTTCAACAACACACAGGAGAAATCTCCCACCGGCACTACCTTGGAGGTCAAGATCTGGTACTAGCGTTAAGACTAGTTACGCACTACGACGGGGACGAACGGGTGCCGCTTTAAGGAGCTTCGCCCCTAATATTATGAAGAATTATATTGTAGTGGGTTTTTCGCAAGTGCACTTCTATGGGTTGCCAAGGAAGCCCATAAGGCCCCCATGATCCATTTTTGCTCATGGTCTCAATAAAGTTCTTTCCCTCGCTCTGTCTCTTTCTCACGATAGCGTATGGTATATATCGCGGTGGGAAAGTGAAATAACGACCGGGCGTCACACAATGCGAATTACGTAACTAGTGGGTCGTTTAAAGCTTGCAAACCATTCCAAAAGCTCAGCCACAATTCTTCATCGCCATCAGCCGTCGCATCAAGAAAATGCACATAATGCCTTACAGATGGTACCTAGCTTCTCCGCACAATGACGAATAATGGCCGTAGTGGGTGCTTGCAAACTTCACAAAGAGAGAGAGAAATGAACTTTATTTTTGACCAGGCTCTTTGTACTTCAGTCCTAAGGTGGGTGGCCTCCTCAGTCCAGGTAGCCATGGCTCGCTGCCGCCGCCCGAGCCCTGTTCACCAATCGTAGCTGGTTGTCAGGGTCTTGCGTCACCAGCAGAGCCTCCCACTGGTCTTCTAAATGTTTCTCTATATCTGCACCTTCCTCTTCGTTTTCGCTTGGGGCTGATGACGGTGGTACATCCGGATCGTTCGTGCACTGCAGCACCATGTGGCGCAGGGTGTTGCGCGTGTCCGGTGGGCAAAACTTGTAGTCCTCCTGTAGGTCCCTGGATACAGTGCGTGCATCAATGTTCCGTGTGGGTAAGTTGCGGCCTGGTGTCTTCTCCAGGTCACCGCTTGCTCCCTACTCAGACTCTTGTGTGCCGGCGGGTACCGCTTCCTCTGCTTCCTCTAATGCGCCAAAATGTCTGAATACTTCGGTATCCGTTCATCCTCGTTGTGACAGCCATCAGTACGTGTTCTCTGCGTGTCGGAGATGGCTCGGCGTGCATGATCTCGAGCCGCAGCGTGCGCCGCCTGGTTCCCCGCGAGAGACTCGTGTCCCGGTGTCCAGAGGATGGTGGTTTCTTCCACCTTCGTGCTCTTTAGCACATGGAGTGCTGCCTTTCCGATCCTTCCGTTCATGTACCTTCTGCACGCTTCTTGCGAATCCATGATCACGGTAACCAGCGTTTTCTTGCATGCAGAGGTGGCCAGGGGTATGCCCAACTCTTCCGCTGTACTTGCGTCCTTGGTACGTATGGATGTTGCTGTCTGTTCTTCACCGTTTTCGTCGACCACGCTGGTTACAAAACGGTCATTTGTAATGTTAGCCGCTGCGTCCGTGTACCTCACGTATTCTTCATTGCGGTTGGTGCGTTTTAATGTTTCCCTTAGCAGTTGTATACTAGCGTGTCTTCTTCCCTTATCGTACTCAGGATGCATGTTTCTTGGCATATTGCTTATGTGTAGGTTGTTTCTGATCTAGTGCGGGATACGCTGAGGAACGTGCATGCTATCTTCGACTTGATAACACAGATCTTGAAGTAGGGCTCTACCCGTATTCGTCAGCCTTAGTCTCTCCAGCTGGTTGACATTGCGCGCTTCCACGAGCTCTTCCTATGTGTTGTGCACTCCCATTTTAAGCAGCTTTTCCGTGGATGTGAAGGGCGACAGGCCCATGGTAATCTTGTGGGCTTTTCTGATTAGAGCGTTTATTTTAATCCGTTGACTGTTCTTCATTGTATTCGTATTGAGTCCCGTACGTGATTATGCTTGCGATTAGCGCTTGTATAATTTTCGTGCAATCTTCTTCTTTGAGTCCGTGAGTTTTGCTAGTCACTCTTTTGATCAGATGACTAACTTGTTGCACGGTTTTCTGAATCCTTTCTAACTCTGCTCCCCCGACCCCGTCCTTTTGAATTAAGGGTCCCAAGATACGAAGCGTTGAAACCAGAGTAATTATGACGCCTCCTACTTTCACTTCCGGGTCTCGTGTCTGCTGCGGTTGTCGGCCTCTTGCGCGCTTTTTAGCACTAGGAGCTCAGACTTTTCTGGTGCGCACGTCAGTCCACATGCTTCCGGGTATCTTTCTGTTCTGTCAACCGCTTCTTGCAGAGCATCTTGCTGTTTGCCTGTGGATCCTCCCGTAGTCCAGATGGTGAGGTCGTCAACATATATTGCATGGCCAATCCCTTCTATTTCTTAGAGTTCCTTTGATAAGGAGCTCATCGCCAGATTGAGTAGCATTGGAGAGATAACGGAGCCTTGTGGCGCACACCTCGGTGGTATTTCAAACTTCTCGGAGCGCAAGTGGCCTATTCCCACTGTGGCTGTCCTCTCTTTCAGAAAAGCTCTTATGTAGTTATACACCTTTTCTCCGCAGTTATAGACGTTCAGGTGTTGTAGTATGGCTTCGTGCGACATGTTGTCAAAAGCCCCTTTCACGTCTGCATCGAGGATGGCTCTCTGGGTGTGCGTGTCCAATTTGTCTATGACTTTTTCCTTGATCTGCAGTAAGACGTCTTGCGTGGACAGGTGAGCTCTAAATCGGAACATGGTTTTTGGGACATGTCCGCTGTCCTCGAGATATTCGATCAGGAGGTTGTGCACCATGTGCTCGTAGAGTTTTCCAGCACACGAGGTGAGAGAAATAGGTCGTAAGTTCTTAACCGTGATGGGCTTGTTGGGTTTAGGAATCATGATTACTTCAGCATGTTTCCATTCCGGTGGGACTTTACCGCTTTCCCAGAGTTCATTGACATACTTTAAGAGAGCGTCTAGAGATGGTCCATCTAGGTTCCGGAGTGTCTTATTGTTTATTCTGTCGTTGCCCGGTGCCGTGTTGCGGGTGAGTTTGCTGAGGACCCTCTCTACCTCTGCCAACGTGAAGGGTCGATCCATTTCGGTGTTTGGGTTACCTCGATATTCGTCAAAGCGCGAATGTACATTATTCTTCCGCTGCGTACCAAGGAACTTCTCCTTCCCTTTTTTGATGATGACTTCCGCTTCCCCCGGGTGGTTGTGTATGAGTATGTGTACTTTCTGTTTTGCTGCGCTCTTGGTCTCTTTCTTGGCAAGGAGAGTCTTGAGTATGCCCAGGTACGCTTGGTGCTTAGGGTTTCTTGAAGCATATTCCATGTGTTGTGCCAGTTCTTTCCAGTTGTTCCGAGTACTCTTGCGCCTCCTCAACCAGCTTGGAGATCCCAATCTCGAGTTTGCGGTTCCACTTGTGGCGTTGCCAGCATCTCGCGAGTCCCCTCCGCGCCTCCCACAGGTGCAGTAGGTGGGGGTCAACAACGGGGGTGTCTCGACAATTGGACTACCCTCGTGTGCTTCTCCGCTCTTTCCACGTCTTTTCGGGTCCACATTTCGATGTCGTCTATCGTAGCATGAACAGCGCTCTCGTCTTTGCGAAAGGTTTGCCAGCCCGTTATCTTGGCCTTTCCGATCTTTCCGGTCCTTTGGCGGGCTGTAGACGTTTAACACGAAGAGGCGTTGCTGGTGTTTTTTTCTCGGGCACAATTTCCACGAGGGTGTGCTCGATGCGGTCGTGGATGCAGTATTGCCAGAAACTGCACAAAAATAATATTTGTGGCGTAGTGGGTGCGTTCCTAGTGTACTTGCCCCAAGAGAGTTTATAGCGCATGGAGGAAAGAAAAGGAAAGGAGGGGGATTACGTCACGCAGCCAGCCTTAGCAAGCCAACTCGTTTTGAAGCCATCAGTGTCTGCCCAACACGTGACCTTTTCCGTCAAGATCACGCAAGAAATGAGGTTTGCTAAAACTGCTGGTTGGGCGAGTTGGTTGATGATTAAAAATGAGGTTTGCTGACATATCGGGTGCGGCGCCCGGTAGCTTTTAATCGAAGCGCGCTTGTTCGGCGCAGACCGGCCGGCTCACAGAGGTGGTTCAAGAACAAAACTCCAGCGGTAGTAATAAAACCTACTGCGCGCTCTGACGTTTTGATCACGTGCTGGGCCGACACGGCAGGCTTCAATAGCGTGGCGTAATGCTCCCTCCTTTCTTATTCCTTCCTCCACATTATAAGCGGCTCTCCAAATGCCACTCTTCCAGCTTTCGCTGTGACTGTGCTGCTCTTTCCGCGCAGGCCTGGCGTTCTTAAATGCGCAGCATGTCTCAGTGAACTTCTGCGTCTTTGAGCGTATCTATCTATCTATCTATCTATCTATCTATCTATCTATCTATCTATCTATCTATCTATCTATCTATCTATCTATCTATCTATCTATCTATCTATCTATCTATCTATCTATCTATCTATCTATCTGTCTGTCTGTCTGTCTGTCTGTCTGTCTGTCTGTCTGTCTGTCTATCTATCTATCTATCTATCTATCTATCTATCTATCTATCTATCTATCTATCTATCTATCTATCTATCTATCTATCTATCTATCTATCTATCTATCTATCTATCGACGACTTTGTGCTCTCCTGGCCGTTTCGTTGATGCGTTCTTTAGCAAGATTGGTATGTTTTAAAATGACTGTATGACGAACGTAAATGACAGGTCTTAACGTGAAAATCTTGACATGTTTGCCGTTCATGGCAAACATGTCAAGTTTGCCATGAACGCTGACATGTTTGAAACACGTTGACATATTTGCCATGAACGGCAAACATGTCAACATGTTTGCCATTAATTAAATGATATGTATACCAAAATTGGCATGAGAAAAATTTCCGTATGAGGAACATAAATTACAGGTTGTAACATGAAAACCATGACATGCATGTCATCCACGGCATGAATTAAATGCCACACTCATGGTGTGCTCGCGGCCGTTTCGCTAGCTTGACATGTGCCATATTTAATATTACGAGGTATGACTGCATGACGGAGGTACATAAATGACAGCTGGTACAATGGCAATCATGATATGCATGTCATGTAGGGCATGATTTACATGCCACACTGATGGTTCGGTAAAGTCCGTTTTGCTAGCTTTTATACCGCAAAACTGGTTTTGCGGGACGTGCCTGTAAGACAAACTAAATGACAGGTGGCAACATGACAATCGTTACATATATGTCATGTAGGTCCTGATATACATACCACACTCATGAAGCGATCGCAGCCTGTTCGCTAACTTGATATACACCAAAAGTGGTATTGCGCGACGTAACTGTAATACGAACATAAGTGACAGGTGGTAACATGACAATCGTGGGATGCATTTCATGCACATCATTTGCATGTTACGCTCGTGGTGATTCACGGCCGTTTCGCTAGCTTGATATGCTCCATAACTGGTGTTGCGTGACGTGATTTTATGACGAACGCGAATGACAGGTGGTTAAGTGACATGCATGTCATCTACGGCATGATTTGCATGCCACACTCATGGTGTGCTCGCGCCGTACCGCTAGCTTGATATTCACCAAAGTTGGTTTTGCGGGACGTGTCTCCACACTGACCATGTCCCCCTTTGGACTGCTACGTTGCACGATTTCTGGCATTCGTGCTATCAGAAAGATCATTAAGCCACATCGTATCGCTTATTGCGTAACATATTCTCAGCTGCCCCTTTTCGATAGCGACGCAATTTGATGTAATCGAGCGTCAAGCATGACATATTTTTAGATGCGAAGTATCTCATGGCGGAGTTCAATCCGGTGGTGGTGTGCGGCGTGACCACCCTTACTGCGCATGCGCATACCCTCTCCACTCACCCTCTCCTTCCTCCTCTCCACACCCCCTCTCCCTCTCCACTTCACCTCTCTTATCTCCCTCTCTCCCCTTTACCTCTCCACTTCCCCTCTCTCATTTCCTCTCTCCCCTTTGCCTCTCTACATCCCCTCTCCCATTTCGTTCTCTCCCCTTTACCCCTCTCCACATTCCCTCTCCCACCCCCCTTTCCACTCCCCCTTTCCACTCTTCCTTTAAACACGCGGTATAGATTTCAAAACAGGAGAAAGTGCCTCAGATCAGGCTGGCCGACGTTTCGATAGGGGACCTATCTTTGTCAAAGGCGCCTTGTCATCCCTGGCGTGTTAGTTTTATGGGGTTAGTGATGACGTCATGTCCAACGGCGGCGCGTCTGTTGCTGTTGGTAATTTCTGCCTGGAAAGAGAGAAACTCGAAAGCAGAGGAGTAAAGCCCTTGCCACATTTCAAGAAGGTTTGCAAACACGTTCGGGTCTGCCATGTCAGAGTTAAAGGTAGCTGCAAAGAAATAAAAAAAAAGGGGGGGGGGTACAACCAAGCGAGAGGGCAAGTGCAGCCATCACAAAGAGCTGCAGAAGGTGGTGAGGAAGGAACTACAGGCTGGGAGAAAAACCGGCCGGCTCTTTTCAAATGTCCGCGAAGGAGCTGCAGAAGGTGGTGGGGAAGGCAGCTACAGACGACAAAAAAAAAAAGAAAGGTACTCGGGCGGCGTACGTTTAAAATGCCGCCTGCCTACTTTAAGTGATATTGAAAGGGTTGCCTGAAAAAGCAAGCTCCTGCTTAATGGGTAAAGTAATTGGCTGGCATATGCATCCAGTGTCGTCGGTGGCTTCCAAAAATTGGGCGCCCATCAACTAAGAGGGGAAAAAAGAAGAAAAAAAGGTTGAAAGGAACGAGGGGCGGCCGGGGTGGGAACAATCGGAATAAGACTCGTAGAACTTCCTGAGAAAGCGAGGGCTGTGACAATGCTGGCCAGAAGCGGCCTTTGGAGCGCGGAAAGGGGGAAGAAACCATGGTTCGGATTCACTAGAAAATGAAAACATCTTAAGAGAATAATATCTATATGTATGTGCACATTTATACATGCAAGGTTAGAGATATTAAAAAAGAATATTGATAGTGTATTATGGGAGCTGGTCGGGATTTTATTTTGCGAATAGGTTAAGGTTTTTGAAAGCTGAGCGTACTTCATGTTTCTTAATATTATAGGAATCATGCTATGGCTTTTAACGATTCCAATTACCACGAGCTAGATTTATTCCTGATGGGTGTAGGGATTGAAATTTGTGTATCAAATACGATTCCATGTATTTCCTCTCACGTGGTGACCGGAAGTTTGTTTGTAGAATGTAAAGTTTGGCGTGATAGAAATTGTGGTCTTGTTGATTGAAGTGGCTGGCTACTGCTTTTGGTAACTTGTGCTTTGTGTCTGCGCGGTGGCCGTTCAGTCTTACATGAATTGGTTGTCCAGTTTCGCCTATGTACTGTTTTTACAGGTGGCACACTCAATGCAGTAGATCAGGTTGTTTGAGGTGCACGTGAAGTTCGATGTTACCTTGTGAAGGTAATCGGATGCTGTGCTTTTTACGTTGGTGGCTGGCTGTATATGTTTGCACGTAGAACATCTTGGACGCCCACAGGGTCCAGACGTTGGTGTAGTTTTTGTTGCGAGTTTTGCATGTACGAGCATATCTTTAAAATTGGCGTTGCGTCTGTAGGCAACCTTAGGCGGTTCGGGGAAGATTTTTTAAGTTTCTGGTTGGTTGTTAGAATCGGATAGTATTTTGCGAGGATGTTGTTTATGTTCGGAAGTGCGTTGGAAAATTTTGTAGTGAGAAGAGGCGTTGTTGTGTTGTGGTTTTAGGGCGTGGTTTGAGTGTCTCAGTGCGATCTAGTTTTAGTGCGTCCGTGTAAGCCTTATGAAGGAACGCGTTGGATGGCTTCTGTTTGCTAGTGTTTCTTTTAGGGTAGTAAGTCTGTTTACGTAATCCTGATCCTCTACGCATATGCGACGTAACCTTGTGCTTGGCTCCTGAAAATGCCCTGTTTACAATGTTTTGGTGATGGCTAGTATAATCTAGGTATTGTTGCTTGTCAAATGGTTTCTTATACAGCGTAGTCTTTAATATACCATTCTCAAGATATATGGTTGTGTCAAGAAAGTTGATGCACTCAGCTGAGGCCTCGGACGTGAACTTTATCGTTGGATGAAAGGAGTTTAGGAATGATGTAAATTTTAGCTAGACTGTCCCTGCCGTGGACCCCATATATAAGTATGTCATCAATGTACCGAAGGTATGTGTGGGGTTTGTCTGCGCAGCGAGCCAGGAAGTCTGTTTCCAGAATTCCCATGAATATGTTTGCATAAGTGGTGCGAATGGGGTGCCCATGCTTGTTCCTTGTATTTGAAGGTAGTAATTTTCTTCAAATTCAAAATAGTTGTGTGATAGTACTAGTTCGAGTAATGATAAATATACTTCAGTAGAATGCTGTACATTATGTTGATTTAAAGTTGCTTTATTGAGGTTAGGCCCTCTGGGATCGGGATATTCGTGTATAAAGCGGTAACGTCTAGTGTGACGAGGATGGCGTTTTGTGGTAGTGTGCCTTGCTATTAATCTCTTCTATTATTCGCAGTAGGTGTGGGGTGTCCTGTACAAATGACGGGAGTGTCTTCGGAATGTCCCCGAGAAAGTGGTTAAGGAATTCGGAGAGGCTCTCGGTTGGGGTGTTGTTATTTGATACTATTGGGCGCCCTGGAATATTGGCAGTGTATAATTCGGTGGATGGTACTTTGTGAATTTTGGGGAGGAGGTAAAACCGCCCTGCTGCTTGTTGTTTGGTTTCAGAAACTGAATTCTGATGGAGTTATTAATTCATCAGCAAGGAGGGATCTAAGTGTGTTAGTGATTGTGAGTGTGTATTGTTCTGTTGGATCGCTGTCTAGTTTGCGGTAGTGTTCTGGTTTATTGAGTTGTCTGTAAGCCTCGTGCTTGTACTTCTGTGTTGGCCAAATGACTATGCTTCCTCCCTTATCGGCTTCCTTGATGATAATGTCTTCGCGCGACTTGAGGTTAGAGATGATGCGACTCTCCGAATAAGTCATGTTCCTAGGCTTTTTAGATGATTTCGATTGATTAATGATTTCTGTAGTGATAGCTTTAAGATATAAGTCGAGTTCAATTGCCTGTTCTGGCTTGGGAGTCCAAGTAGACTGAGCCCTGAGCGTTGTAGTACCTGTTTCTGCTCCATCGTTATCTGCAAAAAAGTGTCTAATGCGCATTCTTCGTGAAAATTCTGTGAGGTCTCTGTGGAGTTCGAATTCATCTATTGTGTTGTTGGTTGGACAAAAGTTTAGGCCCTTGCTCAGGACCCTTGTTTCCTCTAGGCTTAATGTACTTGAAATGTCTACAACATTGGACTGCTCTATTTGTGTGATGTTAGCTGTGCTTGGTATTTCTCTGTTTGTACTGTCAGTTGTTAGCGGGACTAGGGTGGTTGTTGGGAGGGTGTTCCTTGATTGGAAATCATTTCTTATTCTGCTTTTGCCTCAATTTTTATTCGTTTTTCTTTATATTGTTCTAGGTCCCTTTTTTCTTCGGTTGTTAGAACTATGTCTCGAGTTTTTGGGAAAATTCTTCAATTTGTTCTATGCAGTGGCTCTTGAGTATATTTAAGAGAGAAAATGAAGCGTTGTCTAGTGCTGTTTGCCAGTTATCTTGATATTGGGTGGAGAGAGTACTAACGCGGGTGTCGCTTTCAGTTTTAGTCCTTTGGAATTGTGTTGTTCTTTATGCAGTGCTTGTACGTGTTGAGGTGGCAGGTGTAGTTGGTGAGTTTTGGGTTAGTTTTCTAGCTTGTAAAAATTCAATGCGGCGTGTCTGGGGAGTAGTGATTTCAAGGGTTTGTCACTTGTTTGTCTTAGTGCGGGTGGATCTGGCGTGTGTCCGCGCGTTCGGTTTGGGAGCTCTTTGAACTTCTGGTTCGTTAGATTCGACGACTGTTGCGGCCTGGGTGTCCGTGTGTGGGGGTATGAGAGTGGGCGTCTGCGTGACAACTTCGGTTGCGGATTTTGTTTCGTCGGTCTCGGTTGTGTCGGGTTCCTGGTGGTAGTGTGGAGGTGGGCATGTAATTTGTGTGGAAGGTTCGGCTGTGGGCCTCATGTTGGATGTTGTTTGGGTGTAGGCTTCGGCTGTGGACCTTGCGTTGGGTGTAGTTTGTGTGGAGGCTTCGGCTGTGGGTGTCTGTTGCATCGTTTGGCTCACAGACGAGTGTGTTTTCGGTGGTGAGTTCGTCTTTTGTTCTGTTGTTTGCGTGCGGGATGTTACTGAGTGGGCTAGTGTGGCTCTAGTGCGTGGCGCTGTAACGGAGACAGGGATGGTGGAAGGGCCTTGTGTGGGCTGGTAAGTGACGTTATGTTGTCCTTTAATTTAGATGTTTAATGCGCTGAGCGACTGCTGCCAACGCCTCGGTGGTTTAGGTGGAGGCCATCCCAGGCCAAGTGTTCGTGTGGTGAATTGTGTATTTCTGTGTGGTGGATGGCGTCTACGTTCTTGTGAAAATGTGGCAAGTTGAGTATCAGTGTGTTTAGTTTGTTTCTTTCCTCAGTGTGCCTCAGCAGTGCGGTTGTTTGGTGAATCAGTGGGCGGTGTTTGTTTTGTAGTCGAGGAGCCACAGTTGTCACAGTTATGTGTGTGTTCGGGCGAGCTGTCTGGATTGAAAGTATTACGTCGTTTAGTGATTCGATTGTTTCTGCTGCATTTTGACTGTGGAGGTTGTTCGTTCCAACAGTGATAATGAAGTGTGTGGTATCTGTTGGGGCGTCACATACTAGTGTTAAGATGTCGGTTGTCTGTGCGCCGCTCAAATGTCTAATGTATGGTGCTTGTGGGCCTGACGGGAAGTGTTCGTGTAGGTATTTGAATTGGCTGTCGCCTAGAATAGCTACATGCGCCAAGGACAACAAGGGGCACTTACCCTGTTCCGTCATCGTCAGCAGGCATGGAGTCCAAGATCAAGAAGGGAGCCGACGGATGGATACACGTTATAGATTTCAAAACAGGAGAAAGTGCCTCAGATCAGGCTGGCCGACGTTTCGATAGGGGACCTATCTTTGTCAAAGGCGCCTTGTCATCCCTGGCGTGTTAGTTTTATGGGGGTTAGTGATGACGTCATGTCCAACGGCGGCGCATCTGTTGCTGTTGGTAATTCTGCCTGGAAAGAGAGAAACTCGAAAGCAGAGGAGTAAAGCCCTTGCCACATTTCAAGAAGGTTTGCAAACACGTTCGGGTCTGCCATGTCAGAGTTAAAGGTAGCTGCAAAGAAAGAAAAAAAAGGGGGGGGGCGGGTACAACCAAGCGAGAGGGCGAGTGCAGCCATCACAAAGAGCTGCAGAAGGTGGTGAGGAAGGAACTACAGGCTGGGAGAAAAACCGGGCGGCTCTTTTCAAATGTCCGCGAAGGAGCTGCAGAAGGTGGTGGGGAAGGCAGCTACAGACGACAAAAAAAAAAAAAGAAAGGTACTCGGGCGGCGTACGTTTAAAATGCCGCCTGCCTACTTTAAGTGATATTGAAAGGGTTGCCTGAAAAGCAAGCTCCTGCTTAATGGGTAAAGTAATTGGCTGGCATATGCATCCAGTGTCGTCGGTGGCTTCCAAAAATGGGCCCCGTCAAGTAAGAGGGGAAAAAAGAAGAAAAAAAAGGTTGAAAGGAACGAGGGGCGGCCGGGGGGGAACAATCGGAATAAGACTCGTAGAACTTCCTGAGAAAGCGAGGGCTGTGACAATGCTGGCCAGAAGCGGCCTTTGGAGCGCGGAAAGGGGGAAGGAAACCGTGGTTCGGATTCACTAGAAAATGAAAACATCTTAAGAGAATAATATCTATGTATGTGCACATTTATACATGCAAGGTTCAGAGATATTAAAAAAATATTGATAGTGTATTTGGGAGCTGGTCGGGATTTTATTTTGCGAATAGGTTAAGTTTTTGAAAGCTGAGCGTACTTCATGTCTCTTAATATTATAGGAATCATGTTAGACATGCTGAAATTCTCTCCTGCGCAACGCCGCGATGAGCATCAGCGCATGCGCGTCCCCTCCCCCTCTCTCTTTTCTCCTACGCTGGGGCCCCCTCTCTTCGCACGCCTGCCGACCGCGTTTCCCCCGCTCGCCCTGTGAGAATTAACGGCCAGGCGAGAGGGAAGACAAGACGCGCGTAGCGTTCCTCTTCGCGTTCCACGACGCGAGGTCGGTAGCATGCCCAAAGACGCCAACGGAACGCGATCGTGCAAGTGCTCCGGCTTCGCATCGCCTCATGGTCCCCTTTAGCGGGAAATAGTGTAATTTTTTTTGACTTGACCCAACTCTTACAGTAGCGTCATAGAGTAACATAGTAAACATAAGAGTGGTCAATGGCCGCCTTCCGCGGCCCAGGCACGTAGGGTTCATGCCGCCTGATAGGTGGCGCAACCACAAAATCTGAACCAGAAACAATCGATCACTGTGCTGCTATTAAATCACTTATGCGTTAAAAGCAATCTTTTGAAATGCTTAGTTAGTGGAACAGTTCTTCGTACTTTAAAATGGCGGTTGCCATGACTACGGCGCATCCGCACGAATCATTGTTAGGCCTGACCATACCTGGATCACCACCGCGACGCCATTCTTCTCACTCTCCAGCTTCAGCAGTGTCCACGTTTACGCATTTGTGATGAAAAGGTAAGCAAAGCGAATTTTTATATTGCATTATGCTTGTACAGCTTCTCCCTAGGCCACAGATACGGGATGAAAAGCGTATTTTCAAACGCAGTGCTATGCAGCTGAGGCCGTTGAGCACAAGCGTTTCAGAGCGTATGACCGCGTCCCTGTCATACACCGAGCCATCCAAACAATCGACATATTTCAAACCAAGAAATCAGGTTTTATTGTGCACTAACACGTAAAGCATGCCGAAAACAAGTTTTTCGGTTAGAAATACTCGTTATAACCGCCACCTGCTAACGACAAATAAACATGCTACAGTCTCCGATGAAGCCATGCCAAATTACTAGCGCTAACATGGTATTGTAGTAGAAATTAGCCAGCGCTTTTTAGTAGAGGAGATAAGCTCGCCTTCAAATCATCAATGCTGCCCAACCTTCTCTCATGAGCCTTTTGTGCACACTGGCTGCGCATACTTACCCAGGCGTGTGTGTAAACAAGCAGGGGAACACGAATGGCATTCCACCTACTGAAAACAATGTCACCCTTGGCTAGCGCACTTGCGTTCTCTATCGTGAAATCCACCGGGATTCGACACGGCATTCTATCTCTAAATCACAATGTAATCTTTTGTGAAATTGGTGAAGCGTACTTTCATGTATACTGAACATAACCATCGCTTTCGGAACTACAACTCACTGAAAATTCTTAGTTCACGACGGTTACATGCAACGGTTCCGTGCAGGGGCATCAGGCCAGGGAATAAAATGGACTCACAGAAATGTTATCAGACAAATTATTACATTCGAAACAGTTTACCGATCATGGTGAGTACCCAATTGCTTCGTACGCCTACAATAATCCCACGGAAAACCGAATAGTCCTACCATTATCTTCACACGCATAACCTCATACACCATGGTGTTCACAAAGCTTACAAGCGGGATTAAAGCTAGTTGAACGTCATAATAAAGAACACTCAATCAGACCGCCATTCACAGCCATTCAGTAGAGCAATTACCCCGACGCGACTTGTTCAGACCGTGTAAGAGGGCGAAGCTGGGAAAACTAACAGAACCTGATTGAATGCAAGACGAATGCAGAATGGAAGCCGCCACCAGAATAAACGAGCAGTTTTGAGATACTGTACTAATAAGAGTAGAGCTAACAGTGCCGTGATAACTCCCCCCCCCCGCCCTTCCCCAACTTACACAAAGCTAAATTGCATCCTTCAAATTTTCCTGGATCTTGCGTAGACGCAAGTAACGGTCATGCCTTCCGGAGAGCAAATATTAGACAACCACAGCGCCAGGTCTAATTTTTCACACGACATGCAATATATACTGCTGGGGATAACGGGGCATTAGTAAACGTAAAAAAATTCAATCACTAAAATATAGGTAAAGCACGCTGCTAGCACGGGAACGGTGAAATACGATGTGCCCCGAACCTTTTCCCGCCGTAACGGCCGCCTAAGTAGGAGCAAAAAGAGAAAGAAAACCCGCACCGTGATCAAAAAGTCAATCGAATTTCGCCACCCCTCCCCCTTTGTTTTTTTCACCAAGACGCAAATCTGAATCAGCCGCTGTGGGTGAGTTCAAGTTGGAATACTCACAAGTTGGCTTCCGCGCTTGAATAATAAACGGCGCAACACACGCATTGAAATCACAGAAGACATCTAATATCCCGAGTTCCGCGCCCGTCTTCTTTGATTCACTCCACAGAGAGCCGATATCAATTCAAAGCACGGCCCATAATTCTCTTTAAAATAACCACTGCAGGCACCTCCATGTGCGGCGAAAACAAACGAAGGCAGGAACTGAACGTTCAACATGAACGACGCTGCAGCTGCTTGCATACACTTGGAAATACACCTTGCACACAGGAAAAGTGGACGCGGGCATTGCAACAATTCACAGAGCATTTCACACTGTTCTCTCACGGAAGCAGCACAGAGAAGCGGGCGGTACGCTTCTCAGAAGTAGCCACCGTGTTAGTCGTTTTCTTTTCGCCGGCCCGCGACCACACGAGACACAAAAGACAATGCCGCGCACCACGCTTACTAACAGCTCACACAACCATACAACAGGGCCGGGCTTGCCGCCACTCGGCCGACTTCAAACCCAGCAGTTCCCAACGGTCACAACGTATGTTGTCATTGGCCGCAGGAGCGTGCGACTTCGTGGCGTGACACGTAACAGCCAATAGAGTGGCATCGTGACCTCCTCCTCTTATTTCCTTCTCTGTGCTGCGTAGGCAAACAAATAGACTGAGGGAGAGGGGCTTCTAAAACCTCTAAATATTTGAAAGTGGCGATACTCTCCTCTCATTTTGGGGAATACAAACCGAGTCCGTGCGCATTCTCGCTCTCTCCTCGATTCTATTTCCGCATTGGCTGCGTGCGCTGCGCACGGCAGGCTTTTTTTTTTTTTGGCTTCCGCGTACGGGCGACAGCGTTCTATGATGGCGCGCCATTTTTTTTATTTCTTTTGGGTCATACGTGCGTCCTAGTGGTGTTGAAAAATTAGAAAAATGGTGAGAAGAGCACCCAGAATGCTGAACGTAATGTTTCTAAGCAGATTGGTTCCGTCTAAAAGCCGTACGAAAGGAGCATATTTATGTAAATTAACTGAGTCACATGTACCATCAAAATGCCGTAGGCTCCCCTCCACTGAAGCTGGCCGTGGCATCATGATACAACTCCACTGGGCTCCACCGTTGAATGGGAACAAGTGACGTCAACTTTCTCCGAACGTGCATCATGAAACCCCTACCGAGAAACATGCACGCCGAATTTCACGTCAACCGCCGGAAACTTCGAGTCAAGAACCTACAGCGCAGCTATAACCAAGCAGCAGGATTTGGACGACGACGCCTACACCGTTAAACATTACTCTGCCCTAGCTGTCGTGGAAAATCAAGGCGGCATTGTTTTTAAGAATAATACTCATAGAGCTTCTGTTGTTGGTGTTGATTTCCCTCCTGCTTGTTTGATTGTCCCTGTTGATTGTTACGTCAAGAGTCTTTTCATTATGATAAATTTTGCAAAATCGTCGTTTATGTTTACTCATATGTTGAAATGTTCGTGTTCACAATGAATCCTACGTCGCACAGTTGCGCTACAGAATCGTTGCTTCTGTTTTCCGTCACCTGGTTCACTTAAATGCTAGCGGATACTGCGCACTTTTTTGCAGCATGCACAATGCGAGAGTGCTCTATTATTTTGTACACAGCAATGGTACTTTTCAATAAACTCATGATAATTCAGTTTCAATGAATGTGTACCGTTATGTATGCATTCCTGAAAGTGCCTACAGCATTAGTTCGAAAACATCTATTTAGCTGATCCGTACTATTTTTATGTACTATCTTAAACACGGTGCTTTTATAATATGTGCCTCTTTTTATTTATTTTGTATTAGAAGAACTTTCAAAGGGTACATCCTGTTTGCGATAGGCATGCCTGCAGCCTATGTCACCTCCAAAAAACTGCTAACGAATGCACTCTCACGATTCAAAAAGAAGAAAAGACCCGAAATTTGCGCAAAAGACATTGAAACCGAAACTGAAACCATCGTGGCACGACGGCACGGCCGGAAAAGGAACTTTGTCCACGATTCATGCCGGCCGCTGCGAGCGCTAGCAGTCATGTGGGCCGCATGGCTCAATGGGAGTGTCCGCTCTTTACGTTTACTATGTTACTCTATGGCTCAAACGCGTTTCGAATGCACTGCCCAAGGCGGTGGCAAGTCAAGTCGAGGAGCGTTTCTGAATACAGGGATTAATGTCTCCAATTGCTGCCGCCATAAAAATGGTTCATTATTTACAGCGCTACGTAGGGCAGCAAATGATAGCGGTGAGCTCTCTCGAATAAGAGCAGGAATATGAAACCTGCGAAAGCACTCGTCCACCGCAGTGGAGGTGACATATGCACCGCTGATGGAGCCACTTATAACAGAAACTGCAGAGATATGTTGTAGTGGAAGGCCTACGTGCATGTTCTGGTTAGATTTGTTTTTATTAATAAGTACATCTAAACAATAGTAGGGCTAAACATAAGGTAAAAGCGTAAAGCGAAAATACTTACACTTGCTTCTTATCCTTTAGACCAACATCTCTCATCCTAAGATTATTTGCCGAATGTCCTTGTGGCGGTTACCAAAACATCAATCTAAAAACATCATTGTAACCACACAGAGGGACACGCTGAGGGGAAAGAAATGTCAGCACGCACGGAAACACGCAGCGTCCATACCGTTTACAATGCCAGTAGCGTCGCCTTCTAGCTACGCAAGACCGCGGCGCGGCGATTGCCAGCGCTGTACGAGGCTCTGCCGTAGCGTTTTGCTGCAGTTTCTTCACAAGAAAAGAAAGCATTGATAGACCCTGCTTATACATTTGCCTCAGGCTACTCGAAGGCGAAAGCCATCTTATTCTTCTTCTCCATCGATTGTATTGCCCCCCCCCCCTGAAAGCTCAATGCATTCAGCGTAGTTTGGTACTGACGTCGGGGATTGGAGGCATTTAAAACCTTCTACATCTTATGTTGTTATGCAGTGCCTCTGGAATCGGCCCATCTTTGATCAAGTGACTATATCGTGCGATGACGTCCCCATGTGGCGTCACAGTGACGTCACGATGACGTCACGATATTTGTTGACCTGTGACTTGACGATGAAGTACATGGTGACGTCATCGCATCATGACAATTTCTTGCATTACTCGTGTTGACGCCGACGGCCTCGTTCATTTCTCGCCTTTCATGAGGAATCTAAATATTTTGCCGTAAATATATTGTAGCAAAACAGCCATTAGGGCTAGTCGGTAATGATTAATTTGGATTAATCTGGATTAATGTGGCAAGAATCAAGAAGGTTAGCGCGGTGTGTTAATAAAATAGGAGTACTCTTTCTCTATTACGGCGATAGACGGGTGGCTGACTCATCGACCCCGCATCTCTTATGGTACATTCGACTGGGCGCCCCCACGCTCTGACTCAGATTGCTACGAGACCTGGGAAGCTCGAGATCGGAAACGGAGAAAGGTTGTCCGAGCCGAACGTACAGCGTCTCGCTGGAGCAACCAGAAACCGAAAGCGCAAGTACGTAATTAGAGGCGTAAAAACCTTGCGAAACGGCTAGCGTGCTGATAATAAGAAAAAAAACAAAGCATTGTACTTTTGTTTTCTTTTTTGTAGTTTACTTTTTTAGTTTTTATTTCATTTCATTGCAGACCTCCTTCTCGGCATATGTCCGGACTGCGCTTCCAACATAATTAATGACTAGGTATCCTTTTCGGGGGGTCGAACAGTTCATCAAACTTGTCTTCGCATGCGCTACGGATGTCGTCGGAGCCGCTGCTGCTGCTACCGACGGTGTCGTCGTCGGCTTCCATGACAGAAAGAAGTACCGATGGCATGGCTAAAGCTTTCGCGTACCGTTTCTTCGGCATGCTTCGTGTATCGTGCGTCCTTGAGGTTGCGAAGCAGCGTACTGCAGAACACGGAGGCGCTCGCACAGAAGCTTCTGCTACAAACGCCGCAGCGGATGACGCACTGACGGAAATCGTCAAACTCACGTTACCGGAGCAGATCTCGGTCGCGCTCCGACTTCAAAGTGAGCGCGCCTCAGAGCGCTCTGAGATGGAGCGTAGTGCTCTGAAAGAACCAGCCGAACGTATTCAGAGCGCTCGATTTCGACCAGCCGAACGTGACGCGCGTCGCGAGAGCGCTCTGGAGCGCTCGAAAACGACCAGTCGAATGTACCATTATTAAGGTACGCTTCGATTAGTTCGCCAATGGTTTTATCACGTTGCCTAGATAAAACAGTAGCGTCCATGAAAAAGGGTGAACAGCCGCACGTGGTGTAGTGCGGCGCCAAGTGGCCATATTCGTTTGACGCCACCGCTTTTTTATGCTCCTATGAACGAACATTTATGCATCAGCCAGTTTGGCTCACGTTTGGCTCACGTCGAAAGTGCGCTACCTAACCTTATAGGCATAATGATATACACAGCCACATGATAGCGGTGGCATGTAGACGACCCAGGTTGGACATTCGACAAAACGCGAGCTGTGTTTGACATGACACGTCTTATTTTCTAGGCACTTGGCTTTGGCTGCTATCTTTCTGCCTATTTTGCTACATACATTGTTAAGTTTAATTGGAGCAGAAAAAAATCACTTAGACATCGAAACGATTGCACACATTTTTTAACCCGTGGGACATTTTATGTATGTTAGGAATAACAGCGGGTTTTGATGTCTACCCCTTTCCATTTACTTTTTCTTGAGGCCTCCAATCAGATTTCACGCTCTTTAATAACTTCTGGGCTACCTTGCGCATGACCGTCTGAGAAAAACCCGCCCCATTTAACCTTTGTAGTTGATTGCTGAAACCGGAGGATATCTTATTTGGGCGCGATTTGGTTAGCGCTGCGCGAAAAACATGACACGGCAATCTCAGTTTTCACAACCTTTGAATGTCCTGAATTAAAGTTTAGTATTGGCTTCTTCCAGCGTGGAAAATAGAGACCACGTAAGGCGTTTTATCCGGATAAGGTTATCTGCTAGGTTGCCTAAAAGGCCCTTACAATCATCACTACTGGTAATATAGAACAACCCTCGAGGTCGAACGGGAGCTTGGAAAGACCGGCTGTCATTCCCTACATCCATAATATATCTCATAGGATTAAGAAAGTCGTGTCAAAGTTTGACGTACGAGTTGTTTTTTCTGCGCCAAACAAGCTAAAAGGGCTTTGGAAAGGAGTAAACAATGGTAAAACCAGAGAAGGAAACGGGCTGCAGTGTTAAGCACAGAAACAAACTTGTGGAATGCTCAGAAGGCATTGTTTACAGCATCCCCCTCTCCTTCAATGAGAAGTACATAGGCCAAACCGAGAGGTGCATTAATTAGAGACTAAAAGAGCATAATTACGTTGTATGCTGTTAACACACCCTGGTCATTTGGCTTCCAACTGCGCAGAATGTAAGCGCACGGCAATTCTTTCCTTACACAACAGTTTTTGCGCGATTTTTCGATCAGACAGAGAGGGAAATTACCGAAGCATTTTACACGCATATCAGCGAAGGGTGCGTTAGCACTCCCTCGATCGCCTTCTTTCAAAAAGAAAGCTTTTTGAAGGAAACCGTATCACGGCATACGTAATGCTTGACGCGCTTCGGTGGCATTATTTGAAGCCCTGATACGTTTTTTTTTTCTTTTTCCTATTTTTGTGTTCTACTGCCTTATCACTCAATACCCCCCCCCCCCCCCTCTTTTCGTGTTACTTTCTTTCTCGTGCATAAGGCTGTCTATGATCGAAATAAAGTAGTTGGGAGTTTGCGCATCACCCTGTGTTGTTTCCTCGTTTTTTTCTGGTCCGTGTCTACCTGCAGCGCATCACAAGCATGAAGGTAGAGTATTCCCCGCACAGCTTCATGCCGCAAAAACTGCCTTCGTCCTTCGAAAGTCGAAATGAGATCACAACGTTTCATTAGGGCTGAGAGCTCCGCAACACGAAGACGACATTACCACTTGGCTGTGCAAGCAAATTTGCAATTCTGTTCACCATTACTGTGCGCACAGCACGCTACGTTCCACGTCCCGTGTTTGGCTTCTGGAGGCATGGTTCTTGAGGCACGTGCGTGGCTTTTTAAATCGATTGAGAAAAAGCCGTAGGTTTTTTCTCAGTCGATTTACTTTCCGACTACTCAAAATTAATGACAGAAGTTCGTTACGACTACTATTTTTTCATTGTTAGTACATCAGGAATCCGACGGCGAATTGCGTAAGCGTGGTTATTTCGTTGCGCAAGAAACCCACAGATTCTGCTAACACACCCACGTGACTTACATTAATGTTTCGTCGCTAGTGTTTTCACTCCAACTAGCAAATATTTTAGGGGCGAAGCTCCTTATGCCGTGGGTCTGTCCATCCTCGGTTTGTAGCGTTGTAGTAGCCACCTCTAGCTCGTGAGAAGCACGCGTTCTGGTATGCAGTAGAAGAAGAAGATGACGTTGACGAGTGAGACTCTCGTGCGTGTTCGCCTGTGTGGCATTCTTTCTTCTTTACTGCGCGAGTTCTTGTATGCAGTAGAAGAAGAAGACGACGTTGACGAGTGACACTCTTGGCACGCTTTCTCTTTAGCTCGGAGTCGCCAGATGGAAGACAAGGCTGCGGAACGGAGGGCACGGAAGGCGGCGGCAGCGCGCGCTCGCAGACAGAATCCAGAGGTGAGAGCCCGCGAGGCCGAAACTGCACGTCGACGCCGCGAAGCAGATTCCGCCGTTCGAGCCCGCGTATCCGAAGCTGCTCGACAAGCTTCACGGCTGCGGCGAGAAGACCCCGCCGTTCGAGCCCGCGAGGCCGAGGCTGCTCGACAAGCTGCACGGCTGCGGCGCGAAGACCCCGCCGTTCGAGCCTGCGAGGCCGGAGCTGCACGGCTGCGGCGCGAATCGGATCTTCAAAATGTGAAGGACCGTGAAGCGGCAAGAAAGCGCGCATACCGGCAGGCAGAGCCCGAGGCTGTGCGAGCACGTGAAGTGGCTGCAAAATGCATCAGGCGGGCTCTGCCCGAAGGCGCCGACGCGCGCTTCCAGCGGGACTTCCTTGATAACAGTTTCGGCCATAGTTACGGTGTGTGCAACAGATTGTGGTTCTCAAACAATCTAGTCACAATATCTTCCATCAAGAAGGACCACGCTCGCGCCAATGCCATCGCCGTGCGGCAGCGCGAGTTCGCTTCGCCCCACTCATCGTCATTCACCACGTGGATATTCTGTGATATTTTATCGGCGTCAGTGAGCTGCAAGAAGGTTATTCTCGTTGACAGCAAAAAACGACAAAATAATTAGGCTACCAAATATTTATTACAGTTCCAAAAAAACCTGTTTTCCGATTAGCACTTCTATGCCGCCGTGATACGCGGCTTCTTTCGATATTCAATAAATTATAGGAAAAATGTATCTCTGGGGATGTCGTCACGAAAGGAGCCCAATCATGGAAATGGGAGCTCGTTTGCCCTTCCAGCATAATAACATAGTTTAACATCAATGATGTTCTGCGAAACGGCCTCGTAGTGAAGTAACGTGAGATCACAACATTAATAAACCTCTAATTTATTAGCCATCGGCAACAGGCTTGACGCAGTATAAAAAAAAGGTCATGAAAACCATGCACCTACCCAGTTTTCTTAATTATGCACGCAACCGCGTGCATAGTTTTCTTATTCATGATGTTATGAGATAACCATGCTTCTCGTAGTAATTACGTGTCAGACTATATGTATATAGGTCGCCAATTATTATTTATTGATTCTAGAAGAGTCAATCGATCACCCTCGACAGGGATATGTTAGATTGTTTGAAATATCTAAAGAATGCAATATCTAACTTCCTGCGGAAGAATAAAAAAGCATAGGTGACGCAGTTATCCACTGCTATTGTTTGGAATTTTGGCTAAGCAAAATAGGCACATTTACATAATGATGGCACAGTAGGCAGGTGATGCTGGGATACATAATTAAATGTGAAGGCGAGACAAAGTTTTTTTGAAAATAAGTGTAGCCAACATGTTTTAGAGTTCTTATTCTTATACTTTTATATTGTCGTGCAATGTTATGAACAACAACACCATTTTTTCATCATTTACATATTTAACACCCCGCTTATGTAATGCTTTCATGGCACATTACATCAGGAGATGGGGATGGGTAACAAATGGTAACCACACGGAAGTAGGATAGATCGCATAAATACAAATTGCATAATCACGTAAAGATAGTAAGCACAGTAAGCACATGAGAATGATAAAGCCGATCAACTCGAAAAGAGCTCACCACTGGAGTGGTGGCAAATACCGTGTAATAATAACTGTGCAAGTTTTACGAAATTTATTTGATTGACATAGCATCGAGAAACACATTTCAGTACGATATGGCAGTTGGCAGAAATAATTCATTGAAAACGTTATTTAAAACGGGAACTTGTTCAACACTGTGACAATAAATAGACGTTGTGAAATGTACGTTGTGATAAACGTAAGTGGGAGTCTGTGATGACATCGATCGTATGAGATAACTGCGCATTCTCCAGTTTGAAGAGTAACTTCGAGTCACTTAACTGGGCTGTCACCGTGCACTGTTTTTAACTTTCGTAAACTCCTGCTCATATTAAAGAAAGTGACGCCACCAGGGACCACGCGTTCATTGCCCCGTCTAGGTTCTGCGAATAAAATAAGGTTTGTTCATCCTTATCTCTGTTTAATAAATGAAGTATTCAGTGTGGTTTTGAAATTAGTTTTACACAGTGGTGTTGAACAAACAGGTGACGCTCACGAATACACTAGTAACGTTAGTACCAGGTAACGGCTCACACTTGTCTAATGTCTTCATGCCAGTTGCGCAAGCTCCTTAGGCGGCAACAAAATTGTTGTTCGGGTACGTCAAGCGAGAACAGAGTTGTTTGCGCGAACAACGTAGTGCACAGTATGAAAGAGAGCCCACTAATTCGGCAACGCCTCAAAACAAAGAAACTGGGGCTGCATGTCGCCACTTCGAATCGCATTCTCTCATCCCACCATTCACGAGGTCCGTTCGTTGCGTAAGCAAACCGGTGCCTTTAGCAAAGCCCGCGGCACTAGATTTTCGGGTCAGCCAACTCATTACGAATGTGACGTTTGCGCAAACTTCGATTAGCGCTGGACGCAAAGTACCAGAGCAGTCGAATAGTGAGAACCTGACGTGCGTGAACTAACTTAATGTGTGCGAAATTGTGCCGTCTTATTTCTAAAGCACCTCAGGACGACCAATAGACGCGTCGCTATGAAAACGCGTTCGAGTGTATTGCTTTTGTAGTGTAGTGCGCTCATGGGGACCTAGCCTGTCCGTTCTGCTTTATATGAATTGTGTAAAGCTTCTCACACTTAATATTATCTGGGATTTTACGTGCCAACACCTCGATATAGTTATCAGGCACGCCGTAGAGGAGGGCTCCTGAAATTTTGATTACCTGGTGTTGTTTAACGTGCGCTGACTTCGCATAAGTACACGGGCCTCTAGCATTTCGTCTCATCGAATTGCGACCGCCACGGCCGGGATCTTACCTGCGCCCTTTGGGTCAGCAGCCTAATATCGCAACCACTGTACCACCGGGGCCGAGGGTTCTCAGACTTGGCGTTTGAAAAGTAAATGGCAGGGATCAGAATGGCGCGGTGTAAGGAATTGTTCGAAAGTAGCATTTAGTGTTTTTTTGAACACCAGATCATTAAATATTTGCTTGTTCATAATCGTTTAGAGTTGTTAACAACATTCGGCATGCTGGTAAGTGTCCCAAGCTTCTATGAAAGACTGATACTGAAGTGCTACCATTAGTTTCTATATAAACGTTCCTTAGATCATTGAACGACACTAAAGTGCAGCCGCAGTTCTTAGGATACGGCAAGCTTCACGAGTGAATGTGTATGACTTGAATGTATGTCAAAAAACACTTACTAACACCTGTATGGAAAGAGAAGTTCTCACCATCAAGAGTTATTATACTGAAATCTATGTTGAGCTCAATGGTGACCAGCCTCTAATATTCCTTTGAAAGTAATTCTTTTGTGCCTTAGTCCAAAAGTTATTGTTTACCAGGAACAGGTAACATGCACGACCACGTTGCGAAAAGAGTATTCAAAATTTTTCCGGAGTCGTATCGGCTTCCAACAACAAATATATCCGTCCCCTGAAGTGATTACCGGCAATTGGCAGCTCAATGAACGCCATGGCCTTATTTTGCTGGAACCTAACATTTGATAAACGGAGCAAAAGTCAAACAAAATCTGAAAACTCACTTGGTTTAGGGCGATAAAGCATTCATTTAAAACTTTCATATAATCATTCTTGGGGCGAAAGCTTGAACATAACAGAATCACAGACAGGTGTGCGAGTTGGTTCGGGTTCAAAATGAAGGGACAAGGGGGCAGCGCTAGAACGAATACAGAGGACGAGATACAAAGGAAAGCGCATGTCCTGTCTTCATCTCCTCCTTTGTATTCGTTCTAGCGCTGCCCCCTTGTCCTTTCATTATGCTTGAACAAATCACCAATGTTTCATTTGACGAATTGCCATCCGAAACCTTATTTCCCAATCTCGGTTTTACGCCACTTGCTATCGAGGCTCTATGAATAGGAATGAAGCGCCTCAGACAGACTGGCCGACGCTTCCATAGGCGGACCTATCTTTGTAACATGCGCCTTGTCATCTATGATGTGTTAGTTTTAAAATGGCTAGTCTTTGACGTCACGAGTTTATTGTCGCATTCAGAAACTAGCAACTGAGTAAAGCTTGTCGACCTTACTTTCTGGCTGCCTCACGATACCAGTAAAACAACTTATACAAATAAGAAAGAAAAAAAACAAAGGCGGAGGAGACGACGTTAAAATTTGTGACGTCATGGCAGAGCGATACAGAACTTTCAAGACGTCATCGTCAACCATGTAAGTGATAGGCGGTTTTTCTGATTGCCAAGTGTTTTGCGGCGATATTAGCGCCTTTTGGTACAGGGTCCGTCCAAAGTTCCCAGACAATGCTGCCATAGAAATACATGAGATAGCGGCCTGAATATTTTTGACGGACGCTGTGCATGCAGTTGCGCTTTTGAAGAAGACAAGTCCGCTTGTCGAAACGTCGGCTCCAGCTACACCCCATATTCACAAATTTCATCTCAAGTTTCCATTTTCCCCTGATTTTCTGCCTTTTTTGGCACTTAAAGAAGTGTCTATAATACAAGTATATCATAATATGATCAGCCTCTTACGACCAAAGAGCGGAAAAGGGGATGGTGATTATGTACAGTGGCAAAATTTTAAAACTGTAAAAAGATATCTTCGTTTGTAAAGGCTCACGGCCATTGGCCAGCAGGTATCGTTAACGATATGTCCGCATCACGATTGGTTGAAAATTTCTCCAAGAAACATTCTTGGGCAAGGCATTTTGTGAATACGGGCCCAAGGCGGGGGACGTGAATATAAATGAATTTTCGCGTTCTTCGTTTAAAAGAAGTTAATCTGTAGGATTGCCAATAAAATTGTGAAGGTAGTTATGTGACCAATGTGATTTTGAAAATTAGGAAGGCTGGATCATATTCTTTCATACATTTATGAAATATGTCAGTGGGAACAACATAAACAGCAACAACGGTGACGAGGGTTGCAAAAACAGCAACAACGAAAGCACATCGACCAGATGTGGCCATTTAGAAAGTGAGCGTTAGTCGCCGAAAAGTGGTGCATTGCCTTCGCAAAAAAAAAAAAAAAAGCAGCCAGTAAATAAACCTCGGTATGGTTTTTAAAAGAAATTCAATCCCATGATTCATGCTTTTTCACCCGTCTGAGGCGTACTTCAGGCGTTTACACGTGCAAATATTCCTTGAACTTGTACTCTGAAGCAACAACCGCGTACTGGCAACAGGGGACAAGCCGTATATGCCATCCCTGACTTTTAGGAAAACCCGTCGGATTAATGTACCGGCTTTATTAGGGGCTTGGTCGCCAGGTTCGTAAGCTGGGGCAAAGTTCCGCGCCGTAAGCGTAACCTTAGTTCTAGAGGCGACAGCTACAGACGCAGCTCACGCGAATGAGAAGTCTTCTTCCTCTTGTTGTTTGAGCGCCTTGATAATGATATTAATGCAGGCAAAACCACATATAGCATAGCCAACTGTAGCATGCGCACGCTCGCGCGAAAGAGAGGTCTTCTTCCTCTTGTTCTTCGAGCGCCTTGATGATGACATTAACGCAGGCAAAACCACATTTCCTCGACCACACATTCGACCACACCTGCAAGGTCTGCAAGGTCTGCGACCGCTTGTGGTTCGACAACAACCTGACCACAATCGCTACTATAACAACGTGTGACGTCTTTATGACAGTAGAGGAATTGCACGGAGCATTCACGATTTACCCGATTATCTTCGAGCCAGCTCCTCAATCATCATTCACTTCGTGGATATGGCGTGATTTTTTACAGCGAAAGCTGTTATGAGATCATTTCACCGGCCGTTTTTGGCGCCGTAGTTGTCCGCCGCCGCCGCCGCCGCCGCCGCCGCTGCCGCCGCCGCCGCCGCCGCCGCCGGTGTCCGTAACCAGTATCGCTCGAAATAAGAAAAAAAAACTAAATAAGAAAAAAATTCCAGGATGGAACGAGGTTCGAACCTGGGACCTCTGCGTGGGAGCCCAGTATTCAACCTCTGAGCCATCCCGGTGCTTCAAACTGCTTTGCAAAAAGGTCCTATACAGGCTTCATGTCGGGAAGGAACCACATTAGCATATGCAATATAGCGTGGTAGAAGAGTAAAATAAGTGCCAAGCGTCGCACAACGAGAATTCTGTTACAAGGCGTCACACAATGCGACTTGCGCAACCAATAGGTTGTTGAATGCTTCCAACCCATTACAAAGGGCTCTGCCATAATTCTTCATCGTCATCAGGCACAGCATCAACAAAGTGCGCTTAAAGCCTTACATGCGTTTAGCAGATACCACGGCTCTCCGTAGAATGACGAAAATGGCACATTGCCTGCTGCCCTACTTCTCAAAAATTACAATGATTTATAGCGTAGTGGGTTCCTCGCAAGTGCACTTGTAATGGTTGGCAAGGAAGCCCGTAAGCGCATGATCCATTTCCTCGGGGTCCCAGTAAAATTTCAATGATTTATAGCAAAGGGGGTTCCTCGCAAGTGCACTTGTATTGGTTGCCAAGGAAGCCCATAAGCGCATGATCCATTTCCTCTCGCGGCTTCAGTAAAATTACAATGATTTATAGCGTAGTGGGTTGCGCGCAAGTGCACTTGTATTGGTTGCCAAGGAAGCCCATAAGCGCATGATCCATTTCCTCGGGGTCTCAGTAAAGTTCTTCGCCCCCCCGCCTCTCTCCCACGTCAACGTATGTCATACAGCATGACGGTAGAGGGAAATAGCGACCGGGCGTCACCCAATGCAAATTACATAACTGGTGGGCCGTTTAAAGCTTCCAACCCACTACAAAGGGCTGAGTCATAATTCTTCATCGTCATCAGTCCTCGCGTCAACGAAGTGCACATAATGCCTTACAGACGTGTAGCTGGTGCCTCGCTTCTCCGCAGAATGACGAATAATGTCTTAGTAGGTGCTTCCCGACTTCACAAAAATTGTTATTTATGGCGTAGTGGATACCTTTCTAGTGTACTTGTATTGTAGCCCCAAGAAAGCTTAGAACGGGCTCTAGAAACGCCGCTCTTCCAGCTTTCGCTGTGACTGTGCTGCGGTTTCAGCGCAGGCCTGGCGTTTTTTAATAAATGGCGCGAACTCTTCAAGGTACGGGCTTCGATATTAAAAATTCAAAATATTCAATATTGTTTGAAGACAGACGCACTTTTCGATCAACTTCCTGTGTTTAGAGCCGAGGAAAAGAATACTAAATTTCCACTAGAGGCACGATGTCACTTAATGCTAGTTCGAAGCGAGTGCATATAGATCACGTCAGTTTCCTTAATCTTTTTTTTGTTTCTCAATACAAAAGACATTTTGGTGGCGCCAGCGAATTTCAAATGAAGGTTAGCGTCGGCTTGAATTTAGTAGAAAAAATGCACAGCGATAATAAAGCCGCAGAAGCGACCACATAAGAAAATATTCCCGCGCTAGTGGCCGCTTCATTCGTGTTTGCTGCTTCAAAGAGAAAAATTCCGCCACTAAGCCTGCGTGTGTGTGACGTGAATCGGGCTGCAAGACAACGTTGGAGAAGATAAATAGCCGCCGACTGACAATGCAGTGTTTCCAAGATCGGTCGGGATCCCCTTTTATTATGACAATTGTTATAGCGCGAAACCAGGACGAAGAAAAAGGGTACACGATGGCGAGCGCTAACTTCCAGCTGGGTTTATTTTGCAGAACACGAAAATATATAGGTGGCACAACCACGTGACAAAAGATGAGCAATTCAAATATGAGCAAGGCAAAAAATTCAAACACGAAAAACATACAAAAAGAACCTAAGGAAACATCAAGGAAAACAGTTATGACCTACCAAGTACCCCAACCGCCACCCCTTTTATCATTTTTGTCATACCGTCGTTCGGCACAACTTAGTATTAGCCAGTCGAAAAATGGTGACAAAATCTGTATCGCACTTCTTTACCTTATGTTCATCGAAACGACTTCATCTGTCATTGTGGCTCGTGTTGCTTTTGTGTAAATGTCCATCTATCTCTTGGAAACTTGCTGACGTAATATGTCGCAGCACCACACTTTTCACGAATGCTTTCTTTCCTTGCGATTGATCGCTGCTCTGCAGGAGAGCCGAATGAAGTTACGCGGCGCGATAGCATTGTTTTTCATGTAGATGATCAGCGTGAGTTTATTCAAGCAAGCAGTCTAGACATCAGGCGCTTGTGTCAGCTATACACCAGTCCCGCATTCTTGAGAGGAGCGCAAGTAACTGTACCATGGTTTCCTGCCAACTAGCCCAGACCAGTGCCCTTCCAAATTATATGAATTATCAGAGCATACAAACACAAGATGGTCTCGTGCCTGTACACAAAATTGAGGCAGTTTTGCGCCCGTGATGATAAGAGAAACTACTTTATTCCAATGGCGCATGAGCACTACTGATCGCAAATGTTAGAAATGTAACGCACGGCAGTGAACAAGTTGTTAGCAATAGACGTCTTCGAAGGTGGTTCACACCGCCGTTGAATCTTACGTGCTATAATGGTGATATGGATTTGGAGTCTATAGAGTCTTTTACCGTGCAGTCTATTCAAGGCGCACGAACATCGCTTTTCATTTTAACAGCGAAGCTGTTATACCTCGGCGTAAAATGTGTGGGCGTGCCCGAAAACTATCATCATCATGAAGGGGCATGTGCCACAGAATTTGGGCAAATCCCACGACTCACCGCTAGGGCGTGGCCTTTAATAACCCTGATAGGTAAGAAAACGAGTACAGACAGAGAATGAGAAAGAAGCAGAGAGACACAAAGAAAGGTATAAAAAAGAGAAATAGAAATATTCTTGCCGAAAAACATTCTTCACGAGGAGGGATTCGAACCCGCGTACCCTCGATCCGATGGCGAGCCTCCTAACCACTCGGCTATCCTGGTACGCTAGTGGTGCATAGCATAGCCTTGTATAGTATAGTGTGGCAAAGGTTGGGAAAGGGCCGTGAGCGTGAGGAGGAAAGATGTGATGGTGAGGAGGAGGGAAAGGAAGAGGGGAGAGTGTAAAGCGTGGCATAGAAAGAAAGAGAAAAAAAAGGAATAGACAGAAATGCAGAAAGAAAAAGAAAAAGAGAAGATCAACGAAAGAGAGAGAAATAAATAGAGAGAGGTATGAAAAGAGGGAACAAGCATCGTGTCGTCTAGCGACCAGATACCGCACCACCTGCCCAAGCCGCGCATGCGCAGTAGCTAAGTCATGCCCACCGACGGAGATCTCGCGTGCAACCTCTGTAGTGCATATCCACCGTTCTAGAGTGATAGCCTGGCTGCGCGCAATCGTGTACAGAGAGTCACGGGGCGTCCTAAGAAAGTGCGTGCTCCCGAGGAGGAAGCCGCGCATCTCGAAGCTAGACGTGTTGGTCGGCGGGGAGTACGAGCGGCGTCGGGCCTGTGCTTCGCTCTTCCAAGCTTTGCGCGACTTAGTGCGACCTACCCACGTTCCTGGCATCCAGTGTTGTCGACACCAACAATCACCGTTGCCATTCCAACAAAAGAAATGCACACGTTCGCACTATTTATAACTTCGTTGTTGTTTAGCTACGAAGGAAATATGGCCGCCGAAACTTGGATTTCCCCCTGAAACCCTGTGCTTGGCATCGGAATGCCATAGCCTCAAATCAGTACGTTGGATTATACCAAAGCTTTGCTTGAATGAAGGCCTCCCTAAATTTTAAAGTTTACTGAAGCATTCGTGAAAGAAACTCTCTTTTAAAACCTGCAGAGCCATAACATGCATTTGTATCAATAGCTCTGTTCGAATACTATACAAAGCCATAATAATCCGTTTAAAGTTCTTAAAAGCCTGGTAAAACGTCTTCATGAAGTTTTGGTTAAGCGTCAAAGGCGATTTCTCGCAGCCTTCAGCGAATGTAGTTTACTTAAATGATACTGACGTCTGTGAAGGGCACACGTCAACCCCAAGCTCTGCCTGAGAAAAAGCCTGCTGATCATTTGAATTTTACTTACTATTCATACCAAGACTTTCTGTTGCAGAGTCTCAAACGAAGGAAAAAAAAAACACTCCCAATGCTCTTATGGGCTTCCGACACTCTTTAACGACTATTGCTTGTTTGGGTTAGCCGTTGAAACTTTCTGCGCAACAGTTAGCACCACATGCGTTTGGTTTATGCGAAAATTGCTGACACGCATATTCAGAAAACTGTCACACAATGGAGCTGCATCAAGCAAAGGCTCACTGTAGGAGAGAGATGCGTCTTTATCGAAATACAGAGATTTCCACCGGCATATATATGACGCCTACATGCTGCTTTGTAAGGTGATGGGGACAGAAGACAGAAAGACCCTATGAGCAGAAAGTACCAAGGCGTTTCGAGAAACGCCCCATAATAAGACCATTCAGAAGCACAAATATCTTTTCAAACGTTTTGGAGGCCTCTGAGAGCAATCTCGTAAACTTTTCCATCAACGACTTAACTGACATTTACAGCGGAGGTTTATGCGCGCCGCGCCTTATCCGAAGATTGGCAAGACATCTCGTGCGCCCGACGACGAAGCCGCTCGTTGCGACCGGCAAGAAGAGTTGGCAAGAAAGCATCTTGCTATTTCGACAGCTTTGAGTGCGTTTATCTTGGTTTACGTTTCTGATGCGCATAACGCTTTTTCTCCTAATAGTATTCTGAGACGCAACAAAACCAAAATATATCGACGCACAATATCGTTCGAGAGTTTTGTAAGCGATGCGTGAGCGTGGAGCTTTACTGTGCACTTGCATGCTTCCCTAGAACGCTGTTTTCGTGCGACAGTGTCTTGGCGTCTTTTATCGCCTTTCCAGTGACTGGAACGGCTCTACGCAAAGCGGATGCCGCGACTGCCAAAAACGCGTTTTTTTTCGTTAAATTTTCTCAGAGTCTAAACTTTGTTGACATGTGCATTCATCCATGTCGGTTTAAAATGTTGCCCTAGAGAGGGCTTTTATTAAACTACCACGAAATTCAGCGATGTCTTTTACAGCGAAAGCTGTTATGAGATCATTTCACCGGCCGTTTTTGGCGCCGTAGTTGTCCGCCGCCGCCGCCGCCGCCGCCGCCGCTGCCGCCGCCGCCGCCGCCCGCCGCCGCCGCCGCCGGTGTCCGTACCAGTATCGCTCGAAATAAGAAAAAAACTAAATAAGAAAAAAATTCCAGGATGGAACGAGGTTCGAACCTGGGACCCTCTGCGTGGGAGCCCATATTCAACCTCTGAGCCATCCCGGTGCTCCAAACTGCTTTGCAAAAAGGTCCTATACAGGCTTCATGTCGGGAAGAGAACCACATTAGCATATGCAATATAGCGTGGTAGAAGAGTAAAATAAGTGCCAAGCGTCGCACAACGAGAATGCTGTTACAAGGCGTCACACAATGCGACTTGCGCAACCAATAGGTTGTTGAATGCTTCCAACCCATTACAAAGGGCTCTGCCATAATTCTTCATCGTCATCAGGCACAGCATCAACAAAGTGCGCTTAAAGCCTTACATGCGTTTAGCAGATACCACGGCTCTCGTAGAATGACGAAAATGGCACATTGCCTGCTGCCCTACTTCTCAAAATTACAATGATTTATAGCGTAGTGGGTTCCTCGCAAGTGCACTTGTAATGGTTGGCAAGGAAGCCCGTAAGCGCATGATCCATTTCCTCGGGTCCCAGTAAAATTTCAATGATTTATAGCAAAGGGGGTTCCTCGCAAGTGCACTTGTATTGGTTGCCAAGGAAGCCCATAAGCGCATGATCCATTTCCTCTCGGGGCTTCAGTAAATTACAATGATTTATAGCGTAGTGGGTTGCGCGCAAGTGCACTTGTATTGGTTGCCAAGGAAGCCATAAGCGCATGATCCATTTCCTCGGGGTCTCAGTAAAGTTCTTCGCCCCCCCCGGCCTCTCTCCCACGTCAACGTATGTCATACAGCATGACGGTAGAGGGAAATAGCGACCGGGCGTCACCCAATGCAAATTACATAACTGGTGGGCCGTTTAAAGCTTCCAACCCACTACAAAGGGCTGAGTCATAATTCTTCATCGTCATCAGTCCTCGCGTCAACGAAGTGCACATAATGCCTTACAGACGTGTAGCTGGTGCCTCGCTTCTCCGCAGAATGACGAATAATGTCTTAGTAGGTGCTTCCCGACTTCACAAAAATTGTTATTTATGGCGTAGTGGATACCTTTCTAGTGTACTTGTATTGTAGCCCCAAGAAAGCTTAGAACGGGCTCTAGAAACGCCGCTCTTCCAGCTTTCGCTGTGACTGTGCTGCGGTTTCAGCGCAGGCCTGGCGTTTTTTTATAAAGTCTCTTTTTTTACTTTTGTTTTGTACCGAAGTTACAACGTATTCATATGGTTAAGGTAAATTCGCATTTCGTAAGCTTGGTTTTTTGCCCAGTGCTAAAGACACTGACCTTCGCAGCGTGCGTGTCGGGGTTCAAACCCAGTCGCTTCATTTTATTTCTTTCTTTATGGCGATGATTGTCTTACGTAACAAAGGAACAGATAGTTTTCTAGTTTAGTCGGTATAGCAATGCTTACGCATTTAAAACCCGGGCCTGCCAGTTCCTGCCAGTTGGATTTTATTCAGTTTCGATGCCTTAGCTTATACCGCAAGTGCATAAGGATTGCCGTTTCATGCTTTCATGTTTACGTAGGATTCGGGCATCCTGTAAAGGGTGCACCGCCACATTAACGGCATGCTAGAGGGAAAGCCCGACTAGTTTTAGGACGACAGCCTTAAATTCCTCATGAGAAGCATCACGTGGCGATGAATGGCTGTGTGGACAAAAAACGCGCATAAATAACAACAAAATAAAACCAACAAACACCCAAGCGCCTCGTGGATCTAGACGCGTGAGCTGTGCCTTCAATTCATCTTGTCGGCCTTAGCGTGATTAAAGAACGTAAAAAGTGGCCCTAGCGTGACTCTACCTAAAAACAAACAATCACCCGCCGCCTCATCGATCGAGGCACGCGAGCCGCGCGGTTACTTCGTTTTTGCTGTATTCGCGATAACGAAAAAGAAATATCACATGGTCCCATCGGCATTTGTCTAAGACGACTGGAAGCTGAAAACCATCTTGCTTTTCTTTTCAGGTCGACTGTATCGACCCCCATCCCGAATCGACCACCATCCTTCCCCCATCCCGAATTTTTCTGACCCAACGTGGTTGTGCACTTTTATCTTGCACAGTTGGTCCAAGTAAACATTTAGCTGCTCGTCATGAGGATGTGTATATTTTGAGCACGGAACAGAGCTGCTTTGCGCCAGAACTATAAGCGGTATTGAATGGAGTGCGCGGGTTTCTAACAAATTTCTAGGTGCTATCATTTGTGTTTTAAAGCCGTGTATTTGTTGGTTCCGCTCTCCTGGCATCTCATGGTTGAGTGTTTTGCAGTTTCAAGCCCTTCGAGTTGAACATTCTCAACGAAGTGTTAAACGCGAAGGCTATTCAAGGAAGAGCTTTTCTCAAAGAACAGTTGTTAAAGACAATCTTTTCCAAGAAAGACATGAGTGAAGCACACTCTCTTCGCAAGTTGACTTGCCATGCGGCCCTTTTAATGTTTTTGTGCAGTAACTTGAAAGCGCTGATACGAAGCTAAGGGATACGGGAGTGCATGCATCTACAAGAATGGTATGCGGACCTAGGCATTCCGCATCACAGCTTTCTTTCTGAAGCCTGAATGCCTACGTGGGTACTGAGACACCGTTTGTCCGGCGAGATAGGTGAACAATAGATGGCGCACTATGCTAACCTCTAAAACGTGATAGAATGTGTTTGTTCGAAGGCTCAGGTGCTGCTCAAAGTTGAACATTTGGACAAACGTTGCTTTTCCCCTTTTCCTAACAACGTAACAACGGCTGCCAGCTCTTGGAATTCTCCATCTAGTAAGAGTTTGCGAAAAACAAACTGTAATTAAAAAAAGAGACCCGGAAGATGAACGTAGAAATGATGCTGTTGAAAACAGTATTCGTATGTTTCGATACGCACTAACACCAAAGTAATAAGTGAGGTGTCGGCTTTCGAGATAAGCTAATTTAACGTAAACAATACGCTCGGAAGGTTCCCGTCCAATAGTATTACCCTTAACTTCAATTTGACGTAGTCATTATAGGATACCAATGTGTCAACACTTTTCAAAGCCTTTGAATCTACTGAACAAAGTTCCGGTTTTCTATAGTTCTAATAATACCTCGACTTCGAAGCTGCGATGGCAATATTTTCTTCGGTATATCGCCAAACAGCAGTTTCCGAAAGCTAAGAAGGTCCGCGTGAACGAATTCAGTAATGAAAGTGTTCCTGGGACGTTGAACTTCGAAATGCAATTTACATGATTGTGTGTTTTTCTTTAGCCACATGGCGCCCTCTGGCAATCAGAGTGTTCTACATTCGCCGCCTCGGCTACGAGTGGCGCTGGCTGACACTCCCAGTGATAAAACGCACATAAATACCCAACAAAGTGGACGCGGCAGCACCCTCTGTCGTAGCTCAATTGGTAAAGCATCAGACACGTAATTCGAAGGTCGTGGGCTTGGATCCCAGTGATGGAAAGGATTGTTTTTCGTCTACTTTAATTGCTTTCAATTTAGGCCACAATCATTACACTACCGTTGAAAACAAGGAATGATGTTCTCTATGCTTTCCTTGGTTTGCTTTTGTGTTGGTTTCAACAGTTGCACCAAACAAAGAAACGAGTCACTCGAAAATTCTGCTTTTTTCGTACAATCCGAGATTTAGGCATTCGACGGCCCTCTTTTTCCACCTGTTCAACTTATCTGCTTTCACATTTTAGGATGGTCACGTCCTGGCACGATCGACATATTCGCAGTATTACCTTACGTGCAGCAGTAGTCGGTATTTACTTTACTCAACACGTAGTTGCTCTTGCGAATCAATATTGTAGACATTGTCATTCGTGTAAACATACCAAAATACCACGAAGAGAAGGAAGAAAGCGTGCATACAATGCTCAATCATCTGCTGATCGCACGAGACCTCCTAAAGCAGCAACCAGGCGAGCGTGTCGCAAGCGGATCGTATGCTCCCCGTGTTCGCAGTCGTGTATTGCCTCGTCGTAGCAGAGGGCTCACTTTTGACAGAGGACTCGTCGTGACAGGAATATGGACTTCTTGAACTTAAGTGCGTCGCCTCTGATGATTGCCTGTTTCCGGTAGGGAGCGCTGCTTGGCGTGACCATGCCCATCATGCCCAGCTAACTTTCATGAAGAAAACCGTCTTGGCCTCGCGTTTATAGACATTTTTTTTTCTTGTTACTGCTTATTTTTGTCCCCGTCTCTGTAGTTTGTTTTATTTAACTATTTCTTTTCTCTTTCTTCCCTCTTACGTTACCATTCCTCTACGCTCCCCCTTGCCGAAAGAGTGTGACAGGCGTTGTGCCCGACTAAGTGGCAGTTGTCAGACTTGCTCTCTCCCTATATCCTCAGGTTCCTTTTGTGTACTCCAAATGCTCTTAATAATATAATAATAATAATAATAATAATAATAATAATAATAATAATATAATAATAATAATAATAATAAATAAATAAATAATAAAAAAATAATAATGAATACTAACAAGAACAAAAGAAATGGCATGAACGAGTAAAGGTATTAAAAAATAGACGATCTGCGTAATAAAATGGAATCACGTTCACAGAAGTGAGAGCATAATGAAGGGAACAGGCGCGTCTCCGCTTAATTTCGTCCGCAAAGATGGTCGTCACGTAAAGCAGTTGCGCTGTTTTGCTCGTGGTTGGGGATGTCTCCTTTTGTATCTTTTCTGTAGCTTGCAAAGTTGCTCAATCCCTTGGGCACCACGATTGGTCTGCTCATTGAGGTCCACTATGCTAATTGGAGGATCGCGGATCTCTGAATATGTTGGGCCCGGGGCTTGCCCAGCCGCAGCGCTCATTATCGCTCCCTGGGTTCAGCCAGAGGAAGATACTGAAGGCAGGTGCACAGGATATGCGGGGCTTTCAAAAACAAGACAGATAGTAAACTGCTGAAAAGTTGTACTTTCGTGAAACTATGGAGGCACGCGCAGCTGCAAGAAATGTGATTAATAATAAAAATTCGTAGAACGCTTCCTGTGCAAGAGCGCCACCAAAAATGACACATGTCGAATATTCGCAAGCCGCCTGCTTGTGACAAATTTATTTAAGCAATACTAAGGGGCGACCTAGTTGGGAAATTTTATCCCAACACTATTTGCGCGAGAACATTTGAAAAAAGGGGAGCAACACAAAGACGAGCGCCATTTGTTTATTTATTTATTTATTTATTTATTTATTTATTTATGTTATTATTTAGTTGTTTATTTAAACTTGAAAAACCTTTAATATTCAGCGTGTGGCGATGAATCAGTCGCCCCTTAAAGGTGGAAAGTGAATCGTCGTCTTCCTCCTTTTGTTGAGTTTTTCAGCTACATGGCGTGTACATAAGTTATACGTATACTGGTTGAATATCGTGGTGTACAGCGCAACATCAGTAGGAAAAAACGACACACAGGAAAGAGCGCTGACTGTCAACTAGACTTTATATTCAACTAGACTTTATTTCAACTAGACTTTATTGCCAGAGTTCTGGCAGGCTAAGGGGTCAACGACATGACAAGAGCATTTTTAGATGCGAAGCAGCTCTTGCGCTGGGATGTGTCCCGTAGTTTCATGGCGACCGTCCGCTTTCTACCACTTAGCATAGCCATCTGAGCGCGCTCTCGCGCCAAGGAGAAGTCTTCTTCCTCTTGTTCTTTGATCTCCTTGATGATGATACTTGCAGAGCACTTTAGGGGCCCGGGCTGCCGTATGCTGTCCGAGCTTGGCGTATCGCAGACAAAACCATGTGCTGGCACGCGCTAGTGCGTTCGAGCCTGTGTAAGGGGCTGGATTAGACGCTGTGACCTCTCCCCCTTACATTCTCTCAGCAATCATGTCATGGCGTCGGGGAACGAGATTCTGCAGACGCGCGATGAACCAAAGCGTTGTACCCTAGTCAGAAAGCGCTGGCACGCGCTAACGCGTTCGGGCCTGTGTAAGGGGCTAAGACGCTGTGGCCTCTCCCCCTTGCACTCTCTCAGCAATCACGTGATGGCGTCGGAGAACGAGATTCTGCAGACGGGCGATGAACCCGCGTGGCGTGCTCCACCAAGAGTTCGGGACGAGTAACAGCAACAGCAACTACCGTGAATTCATGGTGTGCTCCACTTGCAAGGACGCGTTAACATCGGGCAATGTGCCCGTGATGAACGGACTGTAAGTCGACCAATGCGCTGCTACGCATCCCCACATGGTTCCCTTTAGTGGCAGATGGTGTAATTTTTTTCTACTCGTGTGAACGCGCGAATGACGAAGTGGATGGGAAGCTTGCTCGAATGACGACGTGGATGGGAAGCTTGACCACGTGATAATTTATGTACCTCAAATGGGCTTGAAATGTATAGATCTATGGCGTTTGCCTTGAAACGTACGCATTGAGAGTACTGGGTAATGTGCTATGGGAGAGCTGTAAGCCGTCCCTGCATCTGAATAATCCGCAAAACAAGCGGCAAACATCGCTGCTGGAGCCAAACTGCCCGAACGACCTCACTAATACCTGATCTTACAAAACCTCCGTTGATTATCCTAATGTGAACTTAGTTATATATAAGGAATTACCGAGGAGATGGGGTAACTTTAGAACAGTTTTAATGATATTCGATATTAGTATGCCGAACGTATGCCTTTTATGTCTCTGCCATGGTGCAAATTTGTTAAGATTGGAAACTTACTTTCGTTATGATGCTTTAGCACGTTTCCGTGATTTCTAAAATTGCTTGGGCTTCTTCGGCTATAGTGCATCTCACAAGCTGGTGTCAGCACTGTGGAATCTACGGCGCTGCTTAGCCAATATTTCTCCAGGTCGTTCGTCAAAATTATTGCGACGGCCCTGAGGCCACAGCCTCTACCAAGGACTTCGGTAGTACATGAGTGGAATGGTTTTGTCGCCTCAGGTGACGTTACTTTTCTTCACTCTCTCTCTTTCCTTTCGAAGCAGCCAGCTTACGCCCGTCTGTTGTGTACAGAACACAGTCTGAAAAGCTGACACGTCGGCGACGAACATTGAACTGGAACTCCCCGTATAGTGCGGCAGATTTCATCAGCTCTGCAGCCACAGCTCTGGCAGCACAGATCAGCACAGCACAGATCATAGAAACCACGCCACCCTTTGTCGCGTAGCGCTATTTCACAAGCTCTTGATAACTGATAAGCTTAGATGTCAACTTTAGTGAAATAAAAGAAACGATTGACAGAGGTTAGAATAATTTAAAAAAGGACGTTTCGGGCTTTCGTGCGGGAGCCGGAACGCTTGCGCTTTTACCTTGCTCGGCGTTTTCTTTCATCTCACCATATTTCACCAGTTCACACCCACCCAGACGGGATTCCGAAGCACTCTTAACTATAAATGTCCACCTTACTTCAACACACTGTACTGGCACTACGCGTGGTGTAAGCGCCAAACGCGAACAGCGCTGTTTCAGTGTGTAGTTTTACGTTCGTCTGCGTCCCGAAAGCGTAGGCATGCCTTGTGCACTTCTAGGTGGCCCTTTCAGCCTCGTCTCTCCTAGTTTCTCTATGTTCTTGTGTGTTTATGTATGTTTATGTATGCATATCCAATAAATAAATAGTAATTCAGCACTGCGTTCTGCAAGAGTTTCTTCGGTACCTCCGGCAACAACTGGCTGCACCGCTGCTCTTCTAAAAGCGCTCGTATACAAACACAAAACAATTTTCGAACGTTATGTGAATCCAAACATTCTAAGTCGCGCTTTGCAAATATTTTACGCTTCATGCCTTGAATCTCATACGTCTTTCGGACATCAAATTTACCTTGTGTACACTGTACTCATAGAATCAACTGTTCCTGCGCACCCTCCTTGCGCTGGACATTCTAACTGGGCGGCGTTTAATTACACCAGGTAATGGACCACGCTATCTAAATTAATTCAGCCGCATCTGTGGTGGGCTATGCGTTTCATCAATACATCGTTCACAGAGTAGTCGTAATTAGTTGGCAGACACTAAGTTTGAGGGGAGTTCAAACTGTGAAACTCACCTCCAGTGGACATCAAGTTGAACTCAACGGTGTTCTATTCGAAGGTGACGCACCTGTGTTTCAGCATACGCTCAAGTGATCATTAAAACAACACTCCGTAAAACATCTTAAACAACGAGCTTCACTCTGCGCTCTGCGACTAGGCAAATCTATACACGCGGCAAATATTTAGGAATGCTTATTGTGTCCCTAGGTGATGTGAATTAGATTACTCTAGATAAAAGATAGTTAACAATGTAAGCACAACTACGACGCAGAATAAACATACAAAGATGTATAATTAGCGGCTTAACCACGTATTAAACCATGAAAGCAGTTTAACACATGAAAGAGAAGCCTTGCAGGAAATGCTAAACGGAGGAACTGAGAATTTAGAGACTATCGACATGTGCTCAGAGATATATGCAGTGGGGGAAACAGTTTCATACTATACGTAATATGCACATGTCCTTTTTACAGCGAAAGCTGTTATGAGATCATTTCAACGGTCGTTTTGGCGCCGTAGTTTGTCGCCGCCGCCCGCCGCCGGGTCAAATAAGAAAAAATTTCCAGGATGGAACGAGGTTCGAACCTGGGCCCTCTGCGTGGGAGCCCAGTGTTCTACCTCGGGGCCATGCCGGTGCTTGAAACTGCGTTGCAAGAAGACCCTATACAGGCTTCATGTCAGAAAGGAACCACATTACATATGTAATGTAGTGTGGTAGAAGAGTAAAAATAACAACCAGGCGTCACGCAAACGCGAATTCTGTAACCGGGCATCAAACAATGAAAATTGCGCAACGAGTGGGTTGTTCAGTGCTTCCAACCCATTACAATTGCTTCTACGATAATTATTAATCGTCATCAGCCACAGCATCAAGAAAGTGCACATAATGCCTTAGAGGTGTTTAGCGAGTACCACGGTTCTCCGCAGAATGTCGAAAAATTGCATAGTGGCTGCTTCCCTACTTCACAAAAAATTATGATGATTATAGTGTAGTGGGTTCCTGGCAAGTGCACTTCTATTGGTTGCCAAGGAAGCCCATAAGGCTCCCTTGATCCATTTCCTCAGACTAATTCCCGTTCTCTCTTTCTCGCTCTCCGTTTCTCCGGTTACGTATATTATAAAGTGTGGTGGGACAGTTAAATGACGACCGGGCGTCACACAATATGAATTACCGAAGTAGTGGGTCTTTTAAAGCTTCAACCCATTACAAAGGGCTCAGCCGTAATTGTTCATCGTCATCAACCACCACAATAACAAAGTGTACATAATGCCTCACAGATGGTGCCGTCGCTTCTCCGCAGAAAACGAATAATGTTGTGGTGGGTGCTTCCCAACTTCCCAAAATTATGATTTGTGGGCGTAGTGGGTACGTTCCTAATGTACTTGTATCAGTAGCCACAAGAGAGTTATAACGGGCTCTAGAAATGCCGCTCTTCCAGCTTTCGCTGTGACTGAGCTGCGATTTCCGCGCAGGATTTTTATCGAAAGAGAGCTTATTAGAGCAATCGGCCTGTTGAGGTTGCATTTCATACGGACATAAGCAAGACGCTGATGACGAAGTGTCAGAGTAGGTTTTTCGCGTTCCATCATTCACACTGAGGTGCAGCGAACATAAGAAAAACAGTGTATAAGTGATCCGCCTATAGCAGAAATCTTTACGCTTCCTGATATGAGCCGCGAAATAAATGTAGATTTCTCTTAACGTTGGCCGCAGCGATAGCCTAGTGGTTGGGCCTCATCGTTGACTGCGGGATGTACTCCAGCAATGAGCATGTGCCATTGTTTTTTTACAGCTCCTGCTTACTATTGTCGAGCACCATTGGGTAGCTGAGTGCCATTATTAAGCGAGGCCTGGTAACCGGTAAATTGTGGGCTTTCCATCTGTTCTCGAACAGGGGCCTTATGGAAATAGTAAAGTTGCAACGGGGGCTGGTTAGTGTCACTTCGTTGCCAAACTCTCTTACAGGAGTTTCGCTAAAGTCTGGAAAACAACACACGCATACATAAATGCAAAAGGTTCGTGCGTTGTTTTCTGGTATTTTATCGAAATCTTTTCAACGCGTGCAGCTTTGAAGCCGTACAATAGATTGAGATGTCTCTCGACATCCCTCATCTCTCTGCCGTTAGTTCCCCTTTCCATACATTATGGGATAATTCATATGCCTGTGCAAACGCGACTCACTTATGACTTCTGAAATATTTCTCTTCTCTCTGAAAAAAAAAAACAATAAGTAATAGCTTCCTTAAAGGCTCCTTCGAGCTGTTCAGGTTGATGTTAAGTAGAACACGAATAGGCCTCTGGAAAATTTTGACAACGAAGAGCATGAAAGGTTTTCTGATGGTTAGACCTGCTTTCGCTGAGCTGTTTTACATGAATTCCACAATAATTACGCGGGATCCTTATGCTTGTCTAAGAATGCGAAAGTGAAAGCATAGTTCGACCTTCTGTTGATATTCTGTCCATGGAAGATGTTGAAGCTTTTGCTGATCTGCTGCAGCGCCAGCGGTGATTCTTTCCACCAATTATGTCTTCCCAGAACGCCTACGTCACATATGGGCCCCGTGTTCCTGTCGTCTGGCTGCTGTGACCAGATCCAAGTCATGTGACATTTGCGCTTTTTGAAGCCATGTTCTGGAGACAACGAGGCCTCTTGAACGCGGAAGAGAAACTTGCGTTGTTGGTGAAGCAGACGCTATGAGCCACGTTGCATCTTCTCTCTCGCTCTTCCCCGCCAGCCATCGGGGCCCGCTCAGGTGATAACCCTGTTCTTCGTCTTATTTTTATTAATAGCGCGAACGCCGGAAAGGCGAAGTGGACGCGTAGATCGTGCGCTCACATGCATCTTATATTATTGCGATAGCAATTACATAGAAACTAGAGGCGCACTTTTGCCGTCGCCATCATGTTCCGTAAGAAGTCCAAATCGGAAACAGCCCCGGCCCTCGTATGTTCTCATGGGCGAGCGAAAGCTTCCTGAGACTGCAGATGGGCGCGGCTCAACCAGAGATTAAATGCGACGGCCGGCTCCGCCGGGCGAAGGAGCATGAAGGGGTGCCGGTTGGCGGGGGCTGCATCATTCGGGCAGCAACTACGAACTTTGATCAGAGCGAGTGGTCATGCGCTCTCTATCGGTAGATGACAGTAGACAGCCTCTACACTTGTGCTTTCTGTGCTCTCACTGCTCGCTTCGCGTTGGGGCGAAAGATCACATGAAAAGCGCTTCGCTCTCTGGAGCGGCAGTATTAACGCGATGACTGTAAAGAGCTCGTTGAGCACACATCGGGCATCGGCGTCTTTGCTTGTCAGTGAAACTTAAAAATATATGCAAATAAATGAATAAATAATGAAAGACATCCGACTCGACCGGGAACCAACCCAGGACTTCTGCGTGGCACGCCCGCGTTCTCCCTCAGAGGCAAGGCAGTGCTTAGAACTGGTTCAGAAAAAAAAAAGAAAACCTATCAGAATGTCATGCATTGCGAGGAGTCTCCTTAAACCAAGTAATATTGCTTTAGTAAGTTAGTAGGAAAAAGAACCGAAATTAATGAGGTAAGCCCGTTCCACGTTTGTATTCCGGGCTTAAAGTCAATTAAAATTCAAAAATGAGGCGAAAGATCCGAAAGGTAGGATTGCGTGGCAGAAGCGTACAATCTCACCAGGCGTCAAAACGTGTGACCTGAGCGACGATTGGTCAACTTAAAGGCCTACCATCTGGTGGGCCTTTCAACCAACCGATCGGTGGGTTGGTTTAATGCGCACGGACATATTCCCTCATCATTATTAGCAACACCAACCAAGTGTGCAGTTAGTTGCGCGGACCCGCATGTTGCCATAGGACGTGTAGGGGGTACATTGCGAAATCGATTCGCAAAAGAAATAATTATGACGCAGTGAGCACATCGCAACACCGTCCGTGCAGTAGGCATTAGAGGATAGTTTGAAACTGCCAATGTTATGCGCACAGACGCCCTTTTCAATGCGGCACCATCTCCACCGTGAAGGGAAGCTAGGCTGGTGGTTGAGAAGGCGATGTTCACGGGGTCCGATTACGCTATCGCGTCCTACTATCGAAGGCGAAGCTCCAGCATCCTCAAAGTTTTCCCTTACGCCAGAATTTTGTAGAGTTTTGCGAAGTCTGATTCTAAAGGAGTTAGCTGCTACCCTTACTTCGGATAGCATTCTAATTTAATGCTATCGCATTCACTGCATCGCCCTTGCGGCAAAACAGTGACTTTTCTGTTACTCATGCGAACACCGCAATGACGAAATGGATGCGAAACTCGCGCGCTGACGTGATATTTTCTCTTCCTCACACGACATTGAGATATAGAGATCTGAGGTTTTCGACGTAAATTAGCGACGATTATGAGTGCAATGTACTCTACTGTGGGAGGGCGCTAAGCTTTTCCTTCGCGCAACTGCAGAAATGGCTGTATATCTTGGAAATTAACAGTATGATTAGAACGAGGGTGAACGGTTAAGATTACAATGTGCCGTACAATTCAATAGCGTTGAGCCAAGGAAGGAAATGTGTTTAGAAAAAAAAAATGTTCGACTACATAGAGTACTATGGACTGTTGGAGTACTATGGGAGTGCGGTGAGTCCTCCCTTTCGTTCTCCTGAACTGCGGTGGCAATGTGTTTAGAAAAAACAGCATATCCACGGAGTGAATGATGAAGAGTGGGCGAACCAGCGGAGGTTCATCGGTAAACCGTGAATCTTCCTTGAATTCTGCCCAGTACATCATCACCGACGTGAGATCGGGCGCGTTTATACTAAAGGTTCGATGAGTTATGACGACTTGCAGCTCACTTTAATTTTACATGTACGCTGTGAATTTTCATTGTTTAGAAAACCATTGCTTTAGAAAACATCTGGTGTCTTTCGTTAAGCAGCTGGCGTCTTTTCGTTTTGCTTTAGAAACATCTGGCGTTCTTTCGTTTTGCTTTTAGAAAACATCTCGCGTCTTTCGTTGGTTTATTTCATCAATCAACGGCGTTTTGAACAAAATTTTTATTGTTTAATCACGCACAGGAGAAATCTCACCAGGCACTACCTTGGAGGTAAACAATGGCTGCTAATGGGAATGTCAGACAGAAGAAGTCGGCTTTTAGCTAACACTTACACTTCTACTTCTACTAACGTTTCCTACTGGAACATGCTAATGGCTGCTAATGGGGAATGAGGAATTTGGCTTTTAGTTAACGCTCACGCTGCGAATTTTTTATTGTTCAACAACGCACAGGAAAAATCTCCCACCGGCACCACTTTGGAGGTCAAGATCTGGTACTAGCGTTACGACTGGTTACGCACTACTACGACTACGAGGGACGAACGGGTGCCGCCTTAAGGAGCTTCGCCCCTGAAATTCATTGTATCACAAGCGGTTAATATCAATAACAATTGAACATGACGTTTTCTTGCTAGAAATACGTTCACGAGAAAGACAAAACATAATTCAGTAACATGGACATAAATAAACACATGGAATGTTGCTGTCGAAGAGGAGCGATATCGCAAATGCGTAGAGTCGAAGTAATTGCCGTTTTTACCTATACGCCACCCTAGGGAAACGGCATGGAAGTCCCACCTTCCTCCAAGAAATACCCTGAATAATTTTCTTGTTGATGGAGCCAAGTCGCTGGCATGAACGTTATGAATATTATTCTACAAAATGCGCGGATCTTTTATGCTACATTACTACTTTTATCATAAAGGAAAAAGAGCACTGTTATATCATGGCACACAACAATACGTGCGATATCTCTTCGCTATTGGCCTCGAGGCCCACCACTGGAAACGCCGGCGCCACCGTCGGCGTGACGTGCTTGGCAGGATCACGTGGTCTCAGAGGCCGCATCGGCTGCTTGCGGAGCGCTGCCGCGTGCTTTGAAAACGAGTTTCAAGTCCCACATGCGCTGAGGTCTGTTCAAGTACGGAAGTTTTCTCGCATTTTCTGCTCTATTGAAACTATTGTAATAGAGTGGCTGCCTCCGAAGGCGACGAACATGGGGCTCTACCGCTCGGTGCCGCAGTGCCGCGCTTACGCAACGGAGCCCAGTGTCAGCCTCCACCGCGGGACAAGAAACTGCGTGATGCATGGTTTGTAAAGCTAAGAACCGACAAGTAGCCATCGGCTACGAGTATTGTGTGCAACAAGCACTTCCGCGACGAAGACTTTCGCTACTGCGTCGGGCCTGCGATGTTCGGTGAGTAGCAGGCAGCGCGCACTGAGACGATGGCTCGCGCGCGCTTCCCGCTGGCAAATGATGCTTATCTGCCACAGGATGGAAAAGGCGCTACCTTTTACCACGTGCGATACGATCTCAGAACCCTCCCGCGACCTCTTGATCGTCGGCCTCGTGCTCTGCGTCCACAAAATCGGCTGCAGATGCGCAAGTCATTGTTTAGATACATTGAATGAAAATACTCACAGGGTCCCTTATGCACTCGTCAAAGATGACTGGAAGGCGAAAGCCATCTTGATTCTCCCGCGCCCCCCTCAAAAAGCGTTCTGCACCTAACGCGGTTTTGCACGGCCTCCGTGACCGATCACGGAGGCATTGCAAAGAGACCATGTCGTGCGAATACGTCATGTGACATCACGTTATGTCACGTCATGGTGATGTCATAATGAAGTTACAAATTTAGGAGATCTGTGACATCATGATGACGCCATATGATGACGTCATCACATGACGATTATTTGTTGCGTCACTCGTCTTGACGCCGCGACGGTCAACCTTCCCGTTTGAAGAGGCATCCAAGGCTTTCGCCTTCATAAGTTACGCGACGTTTGCTGGTGGACGTACATAGCGAGAGAGTCAAATGCTGCGGCTGTGTCCTGCATTTATGTTGGCAATAACATTTTTTCAGTCGAGCTTGCGTTCCCCTGACGCAAACACAATGTGCTAAAAAGCGCAAATTTATTTGTGCCACTCTCAACCTCACGTTGGGCCTCTCCAACCCCACGTATTTTCATGGAGCCTCATTTATTTACGTGGGAAAGATGCCACCCTGTTGGCGTTAGACACTACACTGCTGCAAAAATTGCTGGGGTACTCGTCAAATATTTACTATCCTGTTTTGCGGCTGCTGGTTGCTGCAATACTTTCTATTTTATTCACCGCTATTTCAAGCTCACGTGGGTCCTAGTTCACAGCCGACGTTTGCAGAACAAGTCCGGCGAACGTTACCGCATTTTCTTTCTTTTCCTTGGTGTTGCATGCTACTATACATGTTCGATCTCGTAGACTGCTTCTCCTTCCACCAGCAATCTCGAAGTGGTGAAGCTTTGGTTTATGAATATGTTGACGACAGAGAGCGGCAAGTTCACTGGAATGCAAATGGAACGATAATTACGGAGCATTGAAAAAAAGCGTCGCATTTGCTCACGTTTTGTGTGAGCACCAAACGAAACGAATGGACTGAATAAAGAAACAGAAGCAGCGGCATTTGCCAGCTCAGAAGACCGATCAATACGCAGTGCGAGACAACTTGTCAAATGACATTGAAACGTACACGAATTTAGACCGAAAAAAACAAAACATAACATTGAATCGTCGGGACGGGACATCACACAGTTGCCATGCGCACCGAAGCCCTATAGTTGTAACGAAATTGTTTTTGAACTGCTCTGATAGCGTCCGCGCAACAGTAGTTGTTTGTGTACTCACAAATTCTCATATTTTGCGGCCTAAAGTTCACAGCGCGGTGCCAAAACGCGCTCGTAGCAAAAGCGAAACCATCAGTAGGAGCATACATGCAGACGCTCATACATGCAGAGGCATCGTCAGTCGTCGCCAAACCGTGCGATCGCTGGCTCGAGGCTTCTTTCTGTTATGCTCCGTTTGGTTGTACAGGCAGTCTACTCTAACGATATATTTCACATATTTTGCACTCAGCGAATGACTACCTTTCACGCAAGAAGCCGGTTCAGGCTGGGTTCAGGGGTCTCCAACGCGATGGCCGCGTGAAGCGCCTGCTCGGTTTTCTGCAGAGAGACAGCGACTGTAGATTATCTTGTGCTTTCTGTTCGTCGAAAATTATTCTTTTGACAGGAAAGGACGTATTTCTTTTCGAAAGTACCTGCAGAAATGTCCCGGAGGGCTTCCGCGAGGTGATTTTGTAGAGCGCCGACAGCAAAACCTATGGGGCGCGCGCCAGCGGAATCCTGCCTAGCACGCAATCGAGGCGCGTCCGATAGAGGGCGACTCCGTAACTCCTCGCCGCCAATATTACACCATATCAAGCCAGCTTCACTCAGTGGAAGCCGTCGAAACAGCGAAGCTTATGCCGCCTTTCGTCAGGCTACTGCATTTCTCTGTTTTGCAACTCTTTTCCAAGTATTTCTGTCTTGTATGTTTGTTATTCATTTGTTATTCTACGTTAAGCTATATTGTGGTAGTAGTGCTTTATTGTACTATTGCGTCTGCTTGTAGTGTGCTCGATCTCTAACGCGAAGGTCGCGGGACTGAGTCCGGCCTCGGCAGCCACGTGTCGATGGAGGTGAAATGCTTGAGGCCCGTGTGCTTAGATTTAGGTGCACGTTAAAGAACACCAGGTGGTCGAGATGGTCGAACACCAGAAGGTCGAAAAAGGATGGTGGAACACCAGACGGCCGAAGAACCAGATGGTAGAAAAACCAGACGGCCGAGATGGTCGAAAAGCGTCCGATCCTGTGGGCTACACCTGCCGGTGCCCACATGGACTAGCCTGGTGCGTGAGGAGTTGGCGTACACGCCAGACCTCCAATAATGATATATCACTTCCTCACTCACGTGACTTCAATGTAACATGACGCCATCAGTGACGCCACCCTATGACGTCATCATGATATCACACAGCCAGAATTTGCGATGCCATCGTTACGTCACGACGACGTCATCAGATGCCATCATCGCTTGATCAAAAAAGCAGGCCGATCACGCAGGATGTGCAAAACCATGTGAGATACAGAAAGTTTGCCGTAGCTTATATCCCGGAGGCTGTGCAAAACCACGTTAGGTGCCGCAAGCTTTCAGGGGAGGAGGGAAGGGAGAGGAGAGTATCAACACAATAAACTCAGATGAAGCAGAATGATGAAAATAAGATCGCTTTTGCCTTCCGGTTGTCTAAGGCAAATGCATAAAGGACCGATTGACCTGTGTATTTATTTATTTATTTACTTATTTATTTATTTTTTATTTTTGTATTGGCTTGCGGAGGCCGCAAAAAACAAAAAGGACACAGCGCTCGCCAGCTCACGTCATATTTTCTGTACTTCACACGACCTTGAAACATAGAGATCTAAGGCCTTCAAAAATGGCGACGATTGAGAGTACAACGTACGAACTATAGAAGAGCGCGAAGGCGTCCCTTAGAGAACTGTAGAATTGCCTGGAAACCTTGGAAAGTAACTGCATGTTTAGAACTAAGGTGAACCGTTAAGGGAACAACCAACTCTGCTATGGAAGAGCGGTGAGCTATCCCTAACTGCAGTGGCAGTGTCTGAGGCACGTTGTAAGGTGGTGGTGGTGGTTGTGGTTGAAGGAAAGGAATAAGGCACTATTTTCTGCAACCCTCACGGGAGCACGGCTCAGCGCCTTTTGGGGGAGGGTAAGGAGGGAATAAAAGGAAAGTCGAAGAAAAAGAGAAGTGATCGGACAGAGACAGGGGCGTCGAAGAGAAGAGAAGACAGGACAGATGGAGATGGTCACAGAAGTTCGAGGGACGGGACCACGATGCAGCTAGAGGCACGGTACACGTCGGTGACGAGGCGGCGAAGGCCCCGCCGATGAGAGGCGCACGGCATAGCGGTCGAGGCAACCGTCACAGGGCGCCGACGGCGAGAGGCACGAGGACTAGTCCGTAAGGCATCGCGGGCAGCACGTCTGTTCTCCACGAAATCCAGCGAGCAACTCCGTTGTAAGAAAAGTAATTTAGGTGGTGACACTCTCCGCCCTCCACGGCGGAGAGCGGGTCCAGATAATGTTCGGCTATAGTACATGCGCCGGCCGCAGTTTCGTGGGGGGCGCTCCGACGTGGGGGCCTGAAGGGACCGAGCGCGACGAGGCGGACGCACGCTTTTCTTTTCTTTTCTGCTTCTATTTTTCTTAGAGCACCGTGTACGCTAGCAACTAGAGCTAGAAACGAATGCCGCGTTTTTCTCGACCGATAAACGTTACGTGCGGCGAACGCCGCAGCCGCCTCCACGACATGGTGTAAGTGGTTTTAACGCTGCGTTGTCACGTGCGCAGCTCGTCTTCTATGGTACATGCGCCGGCCGGAGTTTCGTCGGGGGCCTGAAGGGACAGAAAGCGCCGAACACTATCCTGGCGCGCCGTGTGGCGGAATGTCAGCACCTAAGTTATTTTTCTTATACCGTGGTCGAAGCCAAGGTAGCGAACACGTAAGCAGTGCGTTCAGAAAAAGTGGCGAACGATTCAGAGAACTGCCAGCATAGGCCGTTTAAAGCCCCTAGATGTTGGAAAGTAGCGACGCTGTTTTATCCACGCCGCAGCACCCTCGTCGCGCCGTCAACCTCCTCTTTTTTCACCCTCTCTTTCGTGGAGCCGGCGCATCCGCAACGCTGAGTGGCTGCGACGCGCGATACCTCCCAGTCAGGTGACCCTGACGTCACGAAAAGCGCGCGCAAGCAAACTTCGCGCGCTTTTAGTTGCTCGCGCACGCCATGAACCCTCCAGGCGTGAACCCATCAGGCGTGTGTGTGCGGGTGCATACGTGTTTGTATGTGTGCATGTGTGTGTTTGCGTGTGTAGGTGCGTGTGTGCAAGTGTTTTTGCGTGTGTACGATTGCATTTGCGCGCGTGTGTGTGTGTAGGTTTGTGTATGTGCGCGCCATGGTTTGCGTGCGCTTGTGTATGTGTCTTCGCGCCTGCGCGTGCGTGCGCGCACGTATGTGTGTACGCATGTCTGTATTGGCGCGTGCGTATGTGCGTGTGCGCGCGTATGTGTGTGTATGTGTGCGCCTGTGCGTGCGTGCGCTTGTGTATATTCGCGCGTGTGTATTTGCGTGCGTGTCTATCACGACTGTACCCGCGTGTGGATGTATGTGGGTGCGTGTATCGCGTGTGCATGTATGTACGGGCGTGCGTACGTGCCGGTATCGCGGGCGTATGTATGTATGTTCGTGCGTGTCTATCACTTGTATATGCGTGTGTGTATGTGCGTGCGTGTCTGCAGCGCGTGTGTACGCGCGTTTGTGTGTATGTGCGTTCGTTCTTGTCTGTATCGCGCGTGTTGCTCGTGTGTATGCGCGTGCGTGTCTGTATCGCGTGTATACGTGCGTGGGTATGTATGTGCGTGCGTGTCTGTATCGCGTGTGTGCGCGTGTGTCAGGGGCGTAGCCAGGGGGGGTTCACCCCCCCCCCCCGAAATTTTTCAGTTTTGCTGGCGTATACTCGTATATACTCGCGCACATACAAACGAATGCACGAACATACATAAAGTATGGTTGAACCCCCCCCCCCCCCGAAAAAAATTTCTGGCTACGCCCCTGGCGTGTGTATATGTGCATGTGTGTGTATCGTGTGTGTATGCGCGTGCGTGCGTGCCTGTATTGCGTGTGTACGCGCATGTGTATATTATGTTCGAGCGTACGTGTCTGACAGCGGCATTGGCACAAAAAGGCTTCCGGCCCTCTCATTTCGAGCAATTCAAGTAAACCACAGCAATTGTTTTTGGCTATCTTCTTTAAGCTCATCAAGACAACAATTAGGAACGAAATTCTCGACTATACTTAATGCTGCATACATTACATGCGCTTAATACAACTTCGCGTTACTGACAGCCGAAGCGACGACGGAGAAGCAAACCGCTCTGCCGCCAGTTGGTATACTCATTTTTTTTTTCGAAACGCATCCGCTTGGATTTATCGAAGCGTCTTAAAAAATATATATTTGTAATTATGTCCTATCGGAAGCCCACTTTCGTCACGACGGTTTTTAAGCGATAGATTCTCATTTAATGCTTCAAGAGGCCGAATAAACAAGCGCGCGCAGTGATTATAATGCGGCTGCGGCGAGCCAGTGGACGATTCAGAGTGCCGTGCGCACCGCACCGGCCAGGGGAGGGGAGAAATCCGAGGAGAATTGAGGAGGAAAACGCGCGCGCGGAGGAGAGTGTCGCTACTTTCAAAATCAAGGGTCTTTAAGGCCGTTAACGTAAGTGCGCCGAGTAGAAATCTCCACCGCTATTTTCTGTACGCGATCGCAGTGAAACGGCTACCAGGTGCGAGTTTTCTTCAGAAGAAAGCCTTAAATAATTTTCTTGTCAATGGAGCAAAACGGTTAGCATGAATGCGACGCATATTATTCTATTGAACGCGCGGATGTTTTATCCTGTGTATCAGAACGGGCTATCGCGCATGTGCGCAGATATCGTTTGCCCGTTCTCTCCTTGTCTCTCCTCCCCTCGCAGCCCACGCAGCTACATAAGCGATATATATAAACGGCCGGTTGGGTCATTCCTTGCTCAACAAAGTGTCGCCTCGACTCGTTACTTCGAACACAATAGGTTACTACTTTCACTATATAATTAAAAAAGTCACAGTTTCACCGCAAAGGCGAAGCAATGAATGCGATAGCAACAAATTGTAGTGTTATACGAAGTGAGGCTGGCGGCTAACTGTTTTTATCTGATCTCGCGTAACTACAAGACTCTGGTGTAAGAGAATACCGCCGCTGATAGAAGCTCACCGCATAGTCACTTCTCGTTGAGAGCGCAGCACGTAGAAGGGTATACGAGCCGCCCGCTGTGATGGCTGTCGAGATAGCGCGCGTGCCAGCGACCGCGACCGCGCCCTTAGATCCAAAGTTCAAAGTTGCTGCTCGCGCGGCACCACCCCCCTTGCGTCTTTTTACGGTCGCAAAACACAGGCGGAGGCGCTTCCTGTCTGCTTTGATGGCAGGCCTCCCGAGCAGAGTGACGCTATCGCATGCACCATCCGAGCGACGGAAATGGGCCGGCTCGTTTGATCTCTGCTTCGGCCGCGTTCGTCGCCCCCGCTCGCGAGCTTTTACCCGCTCTCGAACATACGATGCGCGGGGGGGGGGGGTATCTTACCAATTTCTACTTTATACAGGAGGGACATGACGGCGACGGCGAAAATCCGTGGAGACTGTCCATATAATTGCTATCGCAATAACGAAAAAAACTGTAATGTCACGGCACGCAGCGGTAGCAGCGACGTCTCTTCGATATAATACATGCGATACAGTGAAGGATCCCGCAAATGGATTGCTACTCGCTCTACTCTGCGTGATCAATGCTGCCCCTGTACCTGTTCAACGCAGTTTTGAAGAAAAATTAGCGACGATTCAGCTCCGTTGAACAGCGTAGTATTGTGCGAGAGCGCATTCGAGAGCCGCGGACAACGCCAAACGCCGTGGGAATCTCGAAGAACGTATTGCACGGGAGGCTCATATGCGTGGAAAGCCCACATGGTTTGCTTTTGATGCATATGATGTGTTAGACGCCCATGTGCTGAGAATTAGCAGCACGTTGAAAAAACCCAGGTAGTAGAAATTTCCAGGAGCCCGCCACTTTGACGCCCCCCATAATCATACCGTTGTTTTGGAGAAGCGATAACCCGGCAGTTAAATTTATGCGTATTAGCCGTGGAAACTCCTCATTACACGGTGGGATAACCTGTAGTATTCTTCCCTCTTAAGCAGAAACAGTAAATTAGGATACAGGGTTCAGTTAGGTTTAAAGCTGTAACCTATAAAAGATTGTAACTGCTCGGCAGCAATTCAGACAAGTATTTCCTTTCCAGATGGTGCACTAAGCTGACTTTTGAGTATTGTAGTCTGTAACGTTATTTATAGCGCTTTCGAACCGTTGCTAGTAGTATCTCTAGCGTTATGGAATCATGTTATTTCTTAAACAAGAAATGTATTTAGCTCCCGTTACCAGTGTCCTTCAAATATCCTTGAGCCAAAAGCCAGAGCCAAACAGTACACCCGGGCATCGTTGTGAGAACAAAACGCGATCATCCAGACAACCAGTGAAAAGTTAAGAAAATGCGGCCACTGGCCCACGGCCCTTTGCACAGGAGAGCAATATGTGTGCCAGTCACTGCTCAAACAAGTAAAAAAAAATATTGCTTCGTAGCTCCTAATGTATCTCCGCAATATAATTGAATCTGTAACTTCTAGAACGCAGTTTTACTTCTATCGAACTTTGACATTCCAAAGGCAGACGCAGGGCACAATACACTTGACTGTCATCGTTTGACGCTTAAACAGGGTCGGCAGGGCTCTTTTCAGCAACAGCGCTCCGTGAGTTTCGCGGAGTGGGTTTTGGGCCGCATCCTTCGAGGGATGGCCCCTCGCTGTGCGACCACGCCGGCAGCGTTCGGCGCGACGCAGATGGTGTTTGGCCAAAACTAGACCTGTAGCAAGGTTGAGTTCAAAACTGGTTCATTTTGGTTCAGTGAGCTTTCAGGCCTGCGTCGCGTCGTGACCGCACATAAATATCGGGACTAGTATCATTCATAACCAATCTGCTTTTCCGTTAACCGTTCCGTACTTGCACCTACTCTTCATTACGGGTGAACAGGCCATTTGCTTGCGGTTGCTTGCGGCCTGTGCGTTAGAGAACGTCTTCATTGAGGACCTAGCAAATACACATCAGCGGCAATTATAAATATAATTCCATTATAAATAAAGCGATGCTTGTCTTACTTATGGAGGGAGCAGCAATAGTGGAGGACGCGGCTGTACAGCTGCACAGCTGTAAAGCTAGTCTCGCCTCCTTTAGTTCAGTGCGCTTGGAGTGTGCGGCGCTCGATGTAAGCTATATTGTCGCCGAAAAAAAAAACGGCGACGCAAAATGCAACAGAAACAACGAAATGTGGGAGAAAAAGCCATGCCAGTCGTTAACTGCCTTCTGCAGCCTCAGGACCAGAATAGCGCACATAATATTTCATGCGCAAACCTTTCTAGCCAGCCCAAGCGAGATAGAAGGGTAGGTGAATTCTGTGTATGAATGTTACCAAAATTTCACCTCCTGGGACATTGGGACCACAGAAAAGTCTCTTTATAGTGGCACGATGACGGGTGATTCATTCACGTGATGTCTCCGCGGAACACGTCTCTGCGTGGTGCTTTACTCGAGATCAACCGTGACCGTGGGTCTTAGAGCAAAGCCATTCCCCTTCTTCCCACTCCAGAGTTCAAGAATCCTCCCACCAGGAAGCCGCTTAATTACGCGCTCCTAAAATGAATCCGGAAGGCCGGAAGTCCGTCCCCGACAGTGAAAAATGAGAGCTTGCGACGATGATTCCGAGATTCCAATCACACTTCGGCGTCAACCACTCGACCTGTAGACGTTTTTAGTTGGTACGCGTTTGTGAGTTCGTAATATTGTTGCGAGGAACTCTGCTATCGCGCAATCTTGGCTCTTCATGACGAATGTCCTTAGCCCGGAAGTTTCTCTAATTAAAAATAAGTGAGCTTTCCGAGATTTCGCGAAGAGATCTGGCCATAATGACAAAGTGATTACGTTCAAAAACTGTAATTGCGGTGCTAATTCTCAAAGCGTTAAGCGGTACGCTTTGTCATTTTATGCATTTGTACAGCGCCGTGTATTTCGTACGCAATTCATAATCCTTGGTGCTCATATATCAGGGAATGATTTGAATTAATGGAAACTAACAGAGAAACCCTGATTGTCTCCCACTTCTTATTATAGCTGTATCTAACAAATAAAAAACGAGCCCTTAGTATTCCCCTTCTTTCGTTCAAATTATTTGAAATGTTTTGTGTTCTAGACAAAAATTGGCGCTCATTCATAGAGCGAGCAATAGACCCAGGTTTATTGTTATGTAAGAAAGAAATCTGTGTTTTTTTGTGGGGAGTGTGAAAAAGGCAGCATAAAACATAATGTGCCAACCACATTTAAGTGCTTCCCTTATGCCGACTTAAGCTTGTTTCTTAAATCCTGAAAGCCGAATGAAACGTGCGGCAGATTTAACGAATTTATCGAGAATTTATCGCGCAGATTCAACGAGATGAAATTTCGTGCGCACTCAGCGAACGATTTCTGCGAGGTTTATAGCCCCGTAAAGGCAAGTTTCTTTTTTTTTTGTAAAACTACAGAGACGAGAACGTTTGACTACATCCAAGGGAATAGCGAATGCGTTGCACGTGATAGGCTTAACTACACCGTACAACGACGCCATTGGCATTCCACGAGGCTTCAAGAGCTTTTGAAGCACTACGAAAATCCACTGCCTCACTTTTCTCCCCAAGGATAACTAGCTGTGCGGCCGTCGCCAAGACAGAGCTTGTTAAGTGCTAGCTGCAATACTTACCTGAAACCATCTAGAAACGAGATTGCCCTAAAGCTTGTTTAAGTTGTAGTTCTCTCCTGGGAGACTCGCCGGCCTCTGATCTTAGTCAAACACGAGCGCTGTGTACGTTCAAATCAGAGTATCTGAACTTGGCCGTTACTCTTACCCGAGACAGCGGTTCCTGAACGAGGTAGGTGTCTCACACTAATGCAAATAAATGTCACTCTTAGTGTTTCTACCTACCTTCAGAAAGGTTAGTGGTTCTTGCCTGTGATGCTGCTTGTAGACGCCCATCACGTCCACAGAACGCGGTCACAGGCAAGCTACGTCCCTACTGACCCTTGACTCGAGCATTTCGGGGACGTCACTTTGGGGCCGCCGTGTTTGCCGCGATGCCCGACCTAAGAGCGACCTTCATATTCGCCTATGCAAGCCGCATCGTGTTGCCACGCGCTTTCCTATGGGAATTTCCGTGAAGTCTACTGGACGCGACTGCGAAAAAAGCAAGAACGCTGTAGAGGTTATCGCTTAGACAAATGACACGTGGCAAAGCAAGACTTCGCCTTTGGTACGCCATGGAGGGTAAGCAGCGTTCAACCCGTGGCTGGATTCGCGGACCGTTCCACGTTCATACATGAAGCAAATTTGCATGCGCATTTTTGGACACCGCGAATTGCTATGCCTAGTGACAGGATTTGGAAATAAAAAATTAAACCCGGTGATGGAGGATGCCGGAGAACTGTGTAAGAGGGAGAGAACTAATCTGTCTCATTATGCGAGAGAGAGAGAAAGAAAAAAAAAAGCTTTTGTTTGAAGCAGGTTGAGTGATCTGCGATGTATCTCGACAAAAGTGATTGCGCTCTGTGATGAGCAATCCTAATGCTTTTTCTTACTTTCTTGTTCCGCGACACAGGAAGGCTCAAGCTGGAACGTCTTATTTGTATTTGTTTTGCTTGATATCGCTCACTGGGATACTGACGTGGCATTTTTGTGAAATTGAGGATAAGGGACAAAACGCGTCGAAAAAGAGTTGCTTGAAGCCTAAGAGCACGCAACATAAATTACCATAATAGCTTTCTACGAAGCAGTTGGGGTATTGTTTCCGCATTTTTTTGCAGCCTCACGAACGTCAGAAAAGATTATCTCTAAGGAAGTATAGGGCATCGCTACGTTACGTCACACTTGCGCCAATCAGCTCGAGGCTGTGTTACGCTTATTATGGTCCCACAAAATCGGTAGCAGCTCAATAGGCGAGGACAGAGCAGGAACGAGTGCCAAAATTTTGTGTTCTCGTCCCAGGTGACGACCACGATTTATGCAATTACGTCACGACAGTTACCCCTTATGGGAAAACGGAACGAAGAGCTGCTTTTAAGAAAAAGTGCTACATGATATTGGTTAGGGTACTCGGAGGATTCTCAGTATTCCCCTTTGTGATCTTTCGAAAACCGGAAGCGACGTTTTTCAGACGGCCTTCTGTAGCAGTTTGTATGTATGTATGTATGTATGTATGTATGTATGTATGTATGTATGTATGTATGTATGTATGTATGTATGTATGTATGTATGTATGTATGTATGTATGTATGTATGTATGTATGTATGTATGTATGTATGTATGTATTGTATGTATGTATGTATGTATGTATGTATTGTATGTACTGACATGTATGTACTGAAAAGTGACATGAATACCAAAAGAACAATCAATATTTCGGCCCCTGAACTGAAGTTCTTAATGATCTAGAATAGTTTGGATGCGAGTTCGTTGGTAAAGATCCATCTTAAAAACACAGCGATAATTTAAACATGGACAGAAGAAACAGCAAACGAGGACGGGCGCTGTCCTCGTTTGCTGCTTCTTCTGTCCATGTTTAAATTAGCGCTGTGTTTTTAAGATCTTAATCTTTGATGTTAAAACCCGGAGCAGACGACGGCACACCAGAAGCTTTCTTTCACCACTTCACTCTCCCATTGACGTCACTGATCGCTTCCAAACTTCCACAACGTGATAACTATATAGTGCCACAAATGTGTTGACAGGGAACCGACAATTTCGGTGATGTGAGCTGCAGCAGGCAGAGCAGGTGACGTTCTTCCGGCTGTCAAAATTGAATCAGGCACTTGAATTAGGCAAAACCGCAGCGCTTGTCCGGCGTCATTCGTCTGTTGCTGTCCTATATTTCGCAGCACTCAATTTATTGCCACAAGCATAGCCCTTGCGATTTTGGTGTTGTTCTCAGGGGTTACAGTCACCTGGTGCGCGAATTACTCACGCCCACTATTTCGCATAGTATAGCACCAAGATTACTTATTCATGCATCGGCAGCAGTAAACATACTTTTATTATTCCTGTTGCAGTAATTAAAAGCCCGTACTATCGCTTTTTCTTTACTATACGAGCATCAGTGCTGGGCAGTATCGAAGATACATGTGTCTTAGATACTATCTTAGATACTCATTGGGTATCTTGTATCTCTATCGCGATACGTCTCGCAAGACGTGTATCAGTATCTGTATTTCCGATACATCGAAGAATGTATCGTGTATCTTAAGATACAAGATACTGCGATCGCAACACCACCGTGCGAAATAATAAACGTTGACTGAACTCCGCTTCTCACAGCCGCTAAGCCACCAGAATACAACTAAGGGCAGTGGCGTTATTGTATCTTTCCGCCAGAGTTATCCAGCGAGGGCACGCGATGAGCTCTCAGCGTCCCTATTGATGGAACAGAATCACGTGGTAGCGCTCGTGTCATCTCGACAGACAAGCGCGCGAACGTCTACGTCCAGCCGACCTTTTGTTTTCTTGTTTTATTGCGCCGTCATGCACCATATATATATATATATATATATATATATATATATATTTATTTATTTATATATAAATAAGCCACAAAGAAAAATAATTCAGAAATACTTTCCGACGCGCGGAATCGAACGGCTGACCTCTCGCTCCGTAACGCGCGGCGTTAGACGCTTGGCCACGAAGAGTACCGTCTTACAGCATGCTAAAGGCGAGCAATTTATATCCCCCATTTACTTCTGCGTGCTTTCTTACTCACCAGCGAGGCGGCGCGAAGTGCGCGCGGGGCGCGCTTTAAAGGTCGTCGCCCCACTCCTGCGAACGCCGATGCTCTTCGCCCTACAGGGCGTGGTCGCCTTCGTGCGCTTATCTCGAGGAAAGAAGGGGGAGCGGGCGTGGGGGTGGGGGGTGGAGCAGGGGGTTTTATGTCTTGTGCTCATTCCGCGATGTCCGCGCTGAAGTCACAGAGCGTACGAAGGTCACTTCGCTCGCTGCAGCGGCCGCGTTTGCGAAAGGAGCACTGTTCAAACAGAAATAAGTAACAACGTCTACATTTAGTTCGCGCTCGTCCTGTGTGTACCTGTTCGTTCGTTTCGTGCTCCCTGCTTTATGTTTCAGCAGTGCGCTTCAAGTATCGAGCTGTGACGCATGATAGTTCGCGCTCGCCCTGTGTGGTTTCTTTTTGTGGGTCCTGGGGCTCGAGCGATGTGCTCGCAAATTGGAGCTGCTTTCTGTTCTCCGGGTTACATTCCAATTTGTTGCTATCGCATTCATTGCTTCGCCGTTGCGGCGAAACTGTGACTTTTTTTCTTTTTAGTTGTCTGAGTGCCATGACAGTTGTCTCTTGTCCACTGTCCGGTGTCACGTACTCCAATGTGTGCAACGTCATTTGCACACATTCTGATGCGCTGTAGTGTTGTTATCAAAATTTCCCTTGTGTTGTGCTTCGTTGCGAGGTCTGAAGATAGCAAGAATAGGGTTGCTTTGTGTCTCGTGTCTTTCACACATCGGCGACTTGAAGGAACTCGTGGATGTATGTTTGACTTACATGTAATGAGATTGACTTATATATAGGTAAGATTCTACCAGCAATAGCATCATCGGTACCGATACTGGATCTAACAGAACAAGCTTTCAGCTAACAGAAGCTACCTTGGCGTACGTTTCTTTTTCTTTTATTCAATAAGGTTTTAAATCATAATTTGATTGTTAGCACAAGTTCGTTCTAAGCTATCCTTTTTTGCCTTCCCACGCATGATCCATGTCTCTGTATTGTTCTTTTCTGGCCTGCTAACTGCAATATATCTTTCACGTGCTGGCACCGTAAGCTCTCTGCTTTATTCTTACCTTTAACTTTCTGCGTCCTTTCTGCTACATTTTGCGTATATATATATATATATATATATATATATATATATATATATATTCTATATATATATATATATATATATATATATATATTGATATATATAATATATCTATTCACTTGAGTGTACTATTATGTCAAGTCGATGTTGAGAACGGATACATAATAATCTGCGCGTGTCTGGAGTATGCAATAACAGAAATTCTGCTTACTACTTGGTAAAATGCGAACTTCAGTTCCCGTTATAATAACGTAAATTATTAGGAGTCATCTTAAAGATATTGGCAAAGCAATAGGAGAAACATTTTTCCACCAAATGCTCCGTTTTTCTCATGAGCGTTCCAAAGAGCCGTTTTGCGCTATTCTCCATAGGCACTGATGTTTCTCTGGTCTTACCTTAAATGCTTACCCACCGCGGGGGTCTAGAGGTTATGGTGCTTGACTGCTGGCCCGAAGGTCGCGGCGGCCGCATTTGAATGGAGGCAAAATGCTGCGGGCCCGTATGCTTATATTTAGGTTTTAGAACCTCAGGAGGTCGAAGTTTCCCCAGCTCTCCACTACGGTGTCCCTCACAATCATATCGTGATTTTGGGACGTAAATGAAACAATTATTATTAGTTCTTGGGGTCCTGCTGTATCGGTTTCTATACTTATTCATTGTGTTTGACAATAAACCGCTCTAAGTGGCAATATAGTGCGATTAGCGGCGGTGTCCTGCGGCGCTTTGTGCAACTATACAATACGTCTGAGATATTTCTGGGCTGCACATGTTCTCTCGTAGAAGAAATATTGTTAAAGGATTGCTCGTTATTGAGTACGTCGCCAACGAATGCTCTACGCCAGCAAATTAGTAGGATATAAAAGTCATTGCAGTTTTATATCCTCTAAGCGTAAACACGATGCGTCGCAAAGAATGTCGCTACCAGCATTGTTGCTGGTGTACACTTGTCCTGTGATCCGGTATTGCGAAAACCGTAATGCGTTGACGGGCAAGGTAGAACTCCACAAGGGTGTTTGCACCATCGTGCGGAAGCTTCTCATTGAAGGTCTTGTGATTAGATGGCAACCCGATAGCGCGTCGGCAAGCAGAGCAGCGACTGCCGCCAATTTCACAAGCGACAAGCAAAAACTGTTATTAGCGAAGAATACAAAGAGCTGTCATGTTAAGCAGCTAAATCAACGCCAATAGGTTGTTCCGGAATGAAACTAATATATCTTGAGCAAGAAATACAAAACTTTTGAGATACTAACCGATGTTTATTCAAATGAAACAAAATTAGCAGTAGTTAATAAATTTTCAAGCGAGTATTTTTGTGCATAGGCGTTTAGTGATACATTATTGATCGATAATAAGAAATTTGCGAGTTTATCGAAGTATCTTAAGATACAATTGGAATGTATTGTATCGGATACAATCAGCGTTGTGGTATCTTGTATCTGTATCTCAAATACTTCTTGCCTGAGTATCTTGTATCGTATCGCGATGCAATTTCAAAGTATCTTTGCCCAGCCCTGACGAGCATATAGAAGATAAAACGTCTCATACACAATCCACATCCGTGGATTAAGTGCCCACTAAATTCGTATACTTGTGAGAAAGCATTGTTCTTTTATAAATATGAATTAGGATCTATCCGACCCACGTATTTCCTGCACAGTATTCTCCTTCGATCTTACGTCCGTGGGATTACGTTAGACTAGTCATTAATACAGTGCCTCATGACGCGATCACATTGATTGAAAACTGTTTACTGAAGCGCCTGCTTCCCACTGAATTGCTGTGTTTGGAAACCCTAAGGCCAGATTCAATAAGGTGTCTCATTATTTGCATTATTTTCCCACTTAGCCCTTTGCTCGCACGAAATCGCACGTGCCTCGCGGCCTCATTTGAAAGCTTGACGAGACGGATAAATTAATTAAGTTAAATTGAAGGGAGGATAGCGTCCGTAAAAAAACTATCCTGAATGCGTTTTAGTAAGGAAGCGTCTCTCGAAGCTATATTGATATTGCCACATCCAAGGGATTGACACATGATATTAAGAATAATTGTGCGTAATTCAATTTCACGCCCTATGACTTGCGATGTGCATGTATGCAGCAAACCAGGGCTTTCCATGACCGTATTAAAAAAAAAAACAGATTGTAAATGATTAATAGTACCATGGGAGAGCTGCATGCAGCTGGCTCAAAAAAGAGCATTAGTACATGATACGTGCACTTCACATTAGAGAGTTTTCGAATTGGGGGTGCAAAAGTTTGGGGCCCCAAAGCGCTTTCCGTGTGCTGGCGTCGGCTCGCGGAAGAAGTAAGTTTTCGAGTAGGTGCTTTTGTTCACTATTTGCGTCTTGCGCTTCCAGCGCTACAGCGACCAGAAGTGCAAGCTACGATTAATTATATATACAAGCATTTGCCTTCGATACACTTATTCTCTAAAATTGTTATTTGAAAGGTGTAGGGGTAATCATTTGACCCTGCTAATCGCTATACATCCAGTGTGTTAGCTTTAAGCCCACGAGCTCTGAAATCGGGGACCGATCTTAGAAACATTGACTATTTTTCGGCAAAGCTTTTTTTCGGTGCGTGAGATGGGAGAACGCAACAGCATACACCAGCATTTATTTATCCATAACGTCATCACTTACTCCGATATCGGGCCGGTTTCCCTCTTGGCCTAAATCCGTCGCTTCGATGAGCGCTGCCATGTGTATTTACAGAAAGGTTTTTAAGGCAACTGATGGGGCTTCCCGTTAGAATCGAGGAATACTGTGCCTGACGCAAAACCCAAACGCTGTTTTTTTTTCTCGTGGAGGCGCAGGGGTCTCGATTTTATTTCTTTGGGGCGCCAAGTTATTTGGGGCTCCTATTAAAAAACTCCCTACTAACGCGCGCTGATCAGGTTACCATAGTAGCAGAGCACTTCATAACTCTAAGAAACGTAGACAAAGAGACAAATAAACAGACACGGCATGCGCTGTCCTATTTATTAGCTTACTTTATTAGCCTACGTTATAACGCATAGACAATTTGTTATTCAACCCAAAGAAAGTTGCCCAGCGTTCTGATATTCTGTATTGTAATATCGATGGTTCAACTGAGATTTCGATGCATCTACACAACGTAACACTGATTACTTCAGAAATTTTCTCCAGAGTCATGCAAATATCCGTGCTATGCGTTATAAAGGCACCATATTCACACTGACCTTGGTGCATTCGCCTAAGACGACTCAAAGGCGAAAGCCATCTTTTCCGTTAATGTCGAATCCTTTGGTACCTCCCCCCCTCCCCGGCCACCCGAAAGGTTCCTCAATATTACGTGGTTTTTCGCTGCCTCCGGGATCGTAGGCATTGCTAGCTTTCTGCACCTAACGGGGTTTTGCAGTGCCTGCGGGATCGGCCCACCTTTGACCAAACGATGATTCCATGAGTCAAAGTCATCATGTGACGTCATCACATGACGATTGAGGCCGATGCTTACGCCGTCATCACGTCGACGCCGACGGTCAATTTTTGCGCTTGATGAGGCATCTAAGGCATAACATCTGGAATAATGCTGGGCCGCATTGTGTCGGGGTACTAAATTACAGCTCAATGTCGACAGCTGAGATAGCCGCTACAATTTTGATCTGTTTCGTACAATTACATACAGCAATATGAATAAGCATTAGCATGAAATATGTCGCAAATAGAAAGAACGCAAAGGACAAAAAATGTGCTCTTTGAATCCGGTAGAATTATTTCACCACAACGAACGCGAATGCAAGGGAGACGTTGTTATGTTGCAGAGGGAGAACGTCGTTTTAGAATAAATTTTAGTAACATATGCGCCTTGATCACCAAGACGGCTGTGCTCATTAAAAAAAAAAAAAAGAAAGAAAACGCTAACAGAAGTTTTCATTTCCTTTGGAAGACTTCTAAAGTATATCTTTCACTGCTTTTCAACTCGGTCAAGATTCGCGGGTACGATTACGCTGCTATTTTGGGCTGTCTAGATTGTTTTTCTTTTATCTCCTCCTCAAATGACTGCTACCTGGCATCTTGGCATATGAGCCTGCACAATACAACCTCGCACAGTCAGTTTCCCGCTCGATGCAAACGAGCGAAGCGGAGCTAACTCCGAGCTTGATGAGCCCACGTAAACACAATGGTCTGCAAATGGATCGTCGTCTCGTACCAAATGTCTGTTTCGCACGAACTCCGCTGCCATTGCAAGCATCGGCTAGACCACTTTCGTACTTTAGTTCTCAATTTTTTTTCTTCTCTGTGGCGTTCACTGTTAACAGACTCCCTCTCCCTCTGCTCCTCCTTCCACAACCATCAGACAAAGCTTTCGAATAACGTACACGCTACCGCTATTCAAACATGGGTCATTTGTTTTTTAATGGTGGTTTTTACTTCTTTGGGTGCCTCATTGTTCTACAGTGTCACTGCGTTTCTTTGTCCTGAAATCAATGCAAGCGACAAGCAGCA